>NW_027629673.1:25000-317342 GCF_051521515.1 Lactuca serriola
GAAAAGATGAGCTTTCTTTTTTGAAAGTATTATACCATATTTTAAAATAGTTCTGAGAACCTGTGTGACATGAACATAGTGTTCTTGTTCATTTTTGCTGAAGATCATGATGTCATCAACGTATACAGTGCAGAAACCTTCAAGGCCTCGAAGAGCATTCTGCATGTGTCTTTGAAAAATACTAGGAGCTTGTTTAAGCCCAAAGGGTAGTACTTTCCATTGAAAGAGTCCATCAGGACATGTGAAGGCAGTGAGAAGCTGCGATTCTTCATCAAGTAGAACTTGCCAGAAACCTGACTTGCAGTCGAAACTTGAATAAATGTTTTTTCCTCGTAGAAGAGTCAAGAGTTCGTGCATATTGGGGAGATTATGTGAGTCTCCAATAGTTGCATCATTGATTGCTTTGTAGTTAACAACCATTCGCTTCTTTCCTCTTCTTTTCTCTGCTTCTTTATTGACAAGAAAGGCAGGAGACATATGAGGGGATTTTGATTCTATAATTAGTCTCATATCAAGTAATTCTTTGATTTGTTTGGAAAATTCTTCTCTATCTTGTAGAGAGTAAACCATAGGTTTTTCTCTAATAACCGTTTTGGGATCAATAAGCTTGATTGAAGCTTTCATCCATCCTTTGGTTTTATTTGGATCAATAGGATTTTCAGAACAAACTTTTTCAAGAAGATCTTCAATCTGTTTGAACCTGGTAGTTTGAATAGAAATAATCCTTTCTTTATTAATCTCTTCATGAGTTATATTAGTACCTGGAATTTGTTTTTCTTTAGAACCTTTTTCTTGAGTTTCAAGAAAACCTGGTTTTCCTTTGCTATAGGCCTCTGTAACCTTTTTTATAATTACCATATCATTATTAAGATGAAAGGCAATTCTATCTATCCATTGTATGAATGGTCCATAGACTTGACAGAAGTTGTTACCAATTATGATATCAATTCCTGAATTTTGTTGGTAAATAGTGGGAACATTGAAATGTTCTCCTGAAAGTTCGAGATTAATATTTCTACAAACTTTATTAATTTTTATGGTTTCACCATTTGCAATAGTGGCACTAATTTCTTTGGGAGCGTTTTCCCAGAGTTCATCCGGAATGATGAATTTGCTTGCAAGACATAAAGATGCACCTGTGTCTACAAAACAATGTACTCTAAATTTTTTATATCCTTTAAAGTTAAGGAAGGCAGAAACATAAATAGAGTTTGGATTAGTAAGATTCATGATAAGGGAATCATCAATCTTCTGGAGGTTTACGCAAAAATGGTTAATCTCCTCCTCCCTGAAAAGCGAGGTATGTATGGGACTAGTCTGAGTCATCCGTTGTTGATTCGTATTCTTCAGTGTCTGATGAAGATTCTGTTTCAACATGATATATAAAAACATGTTGCGTACCATCATACTCTTCTTCAAGAGCTTCATAGCCTCCATTGTTAGCGGTTTGTAAAACCTTGACTTTGTCAGGGTATTTTTTTCTATTTGGACATTCGTTTGCGTAGTGTCCTTCTTCATTGCAGATCCAACACCTACATTTTTTCTTTCCTTGCGGACAAGAAGTAGTTTTCTTAGGTGTTTCTTTTGATGGTTTCTTGAAGTATTTTCCTGGTGAAAATTTTCTTCTTTTCTTTTTCCAAAAAGATTTGTATTTCTTTTTGTTTTTATGCTTTTTCTTAGTATAATTTTTCTTTCCAATATCAAAGTTTTTGAAATCAGAGAGAATGCTACAACAATCTTTGCTTATAGTTTTAAGCTTTTGTTGTTTATATCTGTCTTGACAGATTCTATCAATTTCTTCTTTTGCAATTTTTGTTGCGTAAGAAAGACTGGTTTGCTGGATTTCTCCAGTAGCTTCTTTTTTCCATCTGTCTGTACAGGTTTCTCCAATAATTGGAATTTTCATGAGATAAGCAGATATCCATTGCGCATATTCACTTCTCTGTGGAATATCATACAAATATGATTCATACATACATGTGTATTTGTCGAGAAGACTAATATCATGTAATTGGAGTTTAGTCATTGAAACTCTTGCTATGTCAACCTTCTTATTAATGGTGAAGTCTTTATTAGAAATATAATCAAGACCTAAGAAAGTAGTGTATATGACATTTATGAGATTATCAAAAAGATCTGAGCCATGTAGTTCTTCATTCCAATTATTGTTTCTTAGGAATTTCTGCACGATTCCATCAGTTTTGTGTTCTAAAAGTAGTAGAACATTTTTTGCTTTTTCAAATTCATCTGGATTTGTTTGTAAGATTAGTGAAATCTCAGTAACCCATTTTTCTACAACTCTTTCTCTGAGTTTTAAATCTTGGATACAATCAATATTGAGTACATTGATCGTATTGGGTCCTTGGCCACTATTTGGAATTCCATTGTGGACAGGCATTTTGAACTCGTATTTCTTTTTATTGCCTCTTCTTGTGGCTGTATAAGAAGATTCTGCTTCATCATCTTCCATATCTGAATATTCGAACTTAACAGTCTTTGTATTTGTTTTAAAATTATCTTCTTGTTCTGATTCAGTATCGGGTTCATTTATTTTAGTCATTCTAAAATATTGATCAAAAAGTTTGGGTTCTTTTTGATACAATTCTTCACATTCTTCAGTTTCTAAAGATAAAAGCTGAATAAGCTTTTGGTCAGTTTTATCATAATCTTCATATTGAAGGTTAAAGAAATATTTCTCGAGACGTTCAGAGATTGTTTCTTTCATTTTTATTCTTTCTTGAAAATGTTAATTTTCTGGGAATCTTTTGAGCTTCCTAAGTCAGGGTTTCCAACACTAGGATTGGGAGGTGAGTATTTCTTAAGACCTGAATATTTTCCAGGCTTGGTTTTTTGTTCTATGATGGAGATATTCTTGATGTGCTCAAGTATGTCTTTATTACATGGGCAAGAGTCAATCTTTTCAGATAACTCTTTAGTAATGTCTGCAATAATTTTTGCAGATGCTACTTCCAACTGGGTAATGGTTACGTATTTATTGAATGTTAAGTCCATGTTTATAATCAGCCCATCAATTTTTTCATTAAGGAGATTGATTGATCTATTTATCTCGGGTATCGAGGTGATTGATTTATTGAGCTCGGGTATCGAGGTCATCCTATTAGTTGTTTTAACTGATCATGTATATTAGTGATCTTAATGTTGGTTTCCTTAAGAGTGCCCTCAATATTTGCCTTTTTGGCGACTTCTTCAACAAATTGGTTGTTTTTTAAAGAGTTTTCTAAAAGAATTGAATGTTTGTCAATAGACTGGGTTAACTTGATAGTTAATTTATTTTGTCTTTCAATAACTTCGAAGAATTTTTCAAAATCTTTTTTATCAAGATTGTTTTTAACCATAAAGGCTAAATCGTTTTTAAATTGGTTAAAAGGTATTTTATTTTTTGAAATATCTGTAGAAATATCTCTTGAAATACCAAGATAATGGCTTATTTTTGAAGTTTTTAAAAGACATCTTGCAATGATTTGGTTGAGATTATTGCAATGATTTACGATTGTTTGAACACCAGCTTTACCAGAAGTAGAGAAAACGTATTCTTTCTTTTCAGTATTATCGTCAAGAGTTTTAATTTTGACTGTTTTACCTTTTTTATAGAAATGAGGAAAATCAATTTTATTATTCATTTATAATGTCAGTGATTTGTTTGATATTCTGGCGTAGACTATCAATTTTTAAAGACATGTTTCTTATTAGGTTATTATCTTTTCTCTCCGAGCTTTCTCCTATGTGGAGTGAATCCATAGAAATTCTTGGTCTAAGAGTTTCTCCTAGAGCTTTTTTATTTCTAGCTATATTTAAAACCCAAGAGTTTTCTTGAGGATTTATGTCGCAGAATTGTTTATCTTTGACATGGCCTATTTCTGAAAAGACATCATCAAGTTCGATGTACTCGTCTTTCTTATAGTCTATGCTATGGTGACTGTTGGTCAGGGCATATCCTATGAGATATGTTATGGTGAAAGGTTTATCACCTGGACTCATTAGGTCACTTCTTTCAAAGTGATGTATAAAAGATAAGGTTTTATCTATATTTGCAGATTTTAAATCCAGAGCAAACTTTGGATAGACTGAAAACATAAACTTTTGGTAAGCAAGGTTTCCCTTTGCAGCACCTAAGATGCAGTCCTGTCTGTCAGTAATTCTGTTGTCAATTAAGGCCATTTTTATGGGAGAATTTATTCCTGCTTGGAATTGGGATTTTAACAAAATTTTTACAGCTCCGATATGGACCATTCTAATTTTTGATCTAATCTCAACTGGAATACTTTTTAAGTTATTATGTATTTGCTCCTTAGTTAAAAGGGGTAGAAAGACAGCTCCTATTGTATCTTTTATGTCTACGGACATTTCTTTAGTACTAACAAAGTAGAAAATTTCATTTTTCCTTTTAAGGGGATTTAGAATACTAAGTTTAGAAGGAACATTTTTGAAAATGTTTTCTTTCTTTATTTTTAAATCAATTTTCTTAACTCTAGAGAGAAGGTCTTGTTTTATTAAAAGATTTGCATGAAAGCCGTCTTCATCTTCAACATAAGTTAAGATGAAGACGGCTTTCAAACTTTACTCTGTAAAGTGTTTTATTATAATGTAATGCCATATTTATCAAGGCTCTGATACCAGTTTGGGTGTGTGGATGTGTACGGAATTTATGTTTTAACAAAGAAGGGAATAAATATAAAAATTGTGAAAAGAAGACTCTTGTATCAATAAATGTGTAATTGTGATGTAGTGAGTGTTATACTTACATAGATAGAAACTATTCAAGCCAGCCTGTGTCGTTCATTGGTCTGTGTGGTTGCTTTCCCTGTTGGCATGGTGCCTGTGGTACTGTTAATCATCGTCGACCTGACACTCTGTCACTTACAAGTTTCATCACTCTAAATTGTATGAACACTCAAAAATAACAAAACAAAGATTTATTGATAACAGAGTTCCCAAAAAGGGAAGACTCTTACAATATTTTACATTTTTCCCCTTCTAAGGGAGGAATTACTCACTAGACATTGAACTGAAAATTTTTAGATAGAGAGTGTTTTTTCTTGCACTCGTTCTTGCGATGTCTCTAAAACAAAACATAACTCTCAATTTATAGATACATTGAGAGGGTCTGATCCTTGCCTAATATGTCAGGCATGACGTTTTTATCCACTAAAGATTACATTATTGTGGACAGCTAGAAAGCTTCTAATAATGAAGAAGGGCATTATTATTTCGAGTGGCTGGGGCCATTTGACACGTGAAGCATCTTTCTTTAAGATGATGATGATTTGTCATCTTCAGAGGGGGGTCCCTCCATTGTCTCCGAATCTTTGCTTTCGCAAAAGTGACAAAGATGTTCTTCAAAAAGTTGTTCTGCATGTCGGCAGAAGTGTTGGCGTGTAGCATTGGATACTTCCATGCTATTGTTCATGAATTTTTCGCCAAACTTGGAGGCTTGACGAAGATCTTCTTGGCTGGTGTTGTTGTAACTCCAGCTTGTAATTATACAATGCGAGTCGGTATAATTAATCTTCTTTTTTGAACCAGAGATAATCTCGATGATTTTTTCTGATATTCTTCTTAAACCATTGATGCGATTGGGATGAAGAATCTCTGTAAAAGGTAGATCTTTGTCTTCCATTGGTTGAGATTGTTCAATATCTCTATTGGTTTTAGAAAGACCAATTTCCAGAAAGTGGTATGGAGAAAGAGTTGATTCTTGAATCCATTCTGGGAGTGAAGAGATGCATCTGATGTAGATCGGATTATCTTTTGCTTTAAGTACTTTCTTTCGAAAGTTTTTAATGGATTCTACCATGTTGCTTGGGAAGAAAATGAGTTCTTGAAGGTTGCAACTTGGGTAGATATTGTCGATTAGTCCAGCTTGAAAGGCTTGGTAGACTAATTTTGCATCTGATCCTTCGAGGAAGTTGAACAGACTTTTTGTTTTCTTGTCCGTAGTGAAAAACTTTTCATGAACAAGGTCTTCTGGGCATGCAGCTCTTGCTTTCTTCCAGATTGTTCTGAAGTCTTCGAAAGAGATTTCAGGATAGTTAACCATTTGTTGAGCGTTATTTGGAACGTCAAACCTTTGGTCTCTGTGAGCTTCTTTGACTTTATGAATTTTTGGTCGAAGAAGTGGTTGGTTAGTCTTGCTTGTATCGTCTTGATAAGTGGCAAGGCTTAATCTTGCAGATGCTTCATTTCTGAATTTTTTGCAAGTAACTTTATCAACTTTACAGAATGTTTCTGTAATTCCCCAGTCAGTATGAACACCGGCATGAGGTCCTTTGTAGATTACATAAAATCTTTCAGCTTCTTTGTTAAGAGCTTTTTTGTAATCTGGTGTAAACTCCTGCACAGATTTGTTAATGGGTGACAAGGTTGTCATTTTACTGATTCCTTCAGTACAAGGATTGGTATCAACCAACAAGCTAGTTTTTCCATCAGGAAGAGGAGTAGCTGTCTCCTTTATTATGCTTTTTAGCAAAGCATCAGCTTTCAACGGATTTGTTGATTCTTTACCAGGTGCCGTTTGCACTGGAATAGCCTTTGTTTTTGAGCTTTCGCTTTCCGGTACATTGGTGACCGTTGTTACTTGTTCATACAAGTTGATTTTCTGCTCAATTGCAGATAGCTCTATGAGGAGCATTTGTTTCTTCATCCTCAAAGTGTTGAGGTCTTCCATTTTTGTAAACTCAAATTTTGTTTACTTTTTTCTCTAATCTCCCCCTCTCTTTTTTGTAGGTGAAGTTTTTGTGAGGAAATATGTCTTGAGGATCATATCCTTTTATAGGGCTCGAGAGGAGCGAGTGAGATCATGGATGATGTAAGGTATACCTGAAGTCACGGGTGAGGCAGTCTGCCAGTACGTTTTTGTTTCCTGCGAGATGTTCAACAGTGAAAGTATATCGTGAAAACCACTCTTGCCAACGTATTAGCCGGCCTAATTTGTTATCTCCTGCAATCTTAGTTCGGAGGAAATAAGTAAAATTTTTATTATCTGTACGAACCAGGAAATTTACTGGTGTTAAATATACAGAGAATTTTGTAATAACTCTTTTTACAGCGAGTAATTCTTTTTCATTGCTATGGTAGTTTTTCTCAGCTGCTTTGAAACTGCCAGAGGTGTACCTGCAAATTTGTTCTTCGTTTTTGGGGTTTTTAGCTTTTAAAACACCTCCCCAAAATTCATCAGAAGCATCAGTTTCAATAATTAAACTGTCTTCAATGTTTGGAAGATAAAGTTTTGGAAAATTGATTAAAACTTTCTTTATCTTTTTGATGTAGTCTGTATCAGCATTTGACCAATTCCAAATGACATCTTTTTTTAATTTTGCCTGTAAAGGTTTTCTCATGGCTGCAAGTTTTTCAATATATGTTTCAGCATAAGTTAAAACACCAAGAAATCTTTGTAGTTGCTTTTTGTCTTCTAAAACATTTGGAAAGTCATGTAAATGTTCAAGAATATGTTTTTGAGGACAATGGGTACCTTCATTTATTTCTAAACCTAAAAAATTGATTTTTGTTTTGAAAAGATGAGCTTTCTTTTTTGAAAGTATTATACCATATTTTAAAATAGTTCTGAGAACCTGTGTGACATGAACATAGTGTTCTTGTTCATTTTTGCTGAAGATCATGATGTCATCAACGTATACAGTGCAGAAACCTTCAAGGCCTCGAAGAGCATTCTGCATGTGTCTTTGAAAAATACTAGGAGCTTGTTTAAGCCCAAAGGGTAGTACTTTCCATTGAAAGAGTCCATCAGGACATGTGAAGGCAGTGAGAAGCTGCGATTCTTCATCAAGTAGAACTTGCCAGAAACCTGACTTGCAGTCGAAACTTGAATAAATGTTTTTTCCTCGTAGAAGAGTCAAGAGTTCGTGCATATTGGGGAGATTATGTGAGTCTCCAATAGTTGCATCATTGATTGCTTTGTAGTTAACAACCATTCGCTTCTTTCCTCTTCTTTTCTCTGCTTCTTTATTGACAAGAAAGGCAGGAGACATATGAGGGGATTTTGATTCTATAATTAGTCTCATATCAAGTAATTCTTTGATTTGTTTGGAAAATTCTTCTCTATCTTGTAGAGAGTAAACCATAGGTTTTTCTCTAATAACCGTTTTGGGATCAATAAGCTTGATTGAAGCTTTCATCCATCCTTTGGTTTTATTTGGATCAATAGGATTTTCAGAACAAACTTTTTCAAGAAGATCTTCAATCTGTTTGAACCTGGTAGTTTGAATAGAAATAATCCTTTCTTTATTAATCTCTTCATGAGTTATATTAGTACCTGGAATTTGTTTTTCTTTAGAACCTTTTTCTTGAGTTTCAAGAAAACCTGGTTTTCCTTTGCTATAGGCCTCTGTAACCTTTTTTATAATTACCATATCATTATTAAGATGAAAGGCAATTCTATCTATCCATTGTATGAATGGTCCATAGACTTGACAGAAGTTGTTACCAATTATGATATCAATTCCTGAATTTTGTTGGTAAATAGTGGGAACATTGAAATGTTCTCCTGAAAGTTCGAGATTAATATTTCTACAAACTTTATTAATTTTTATGGTTTCACCATTTGCAATAGTGGCACTAATTTCTTTGGGAGCGTTTTCCCAGAGTTCATCCGGAATGATGAATTTGCTTGCAAGACATAAAGATGCACCTGTGTCTACAAAACAATGTACTCTAAATTTTTTATATCCTTTAAAGTTAAGGAAGGCAGAAACATAAATAGAGTTTGGATTAGTAAGATTCATGATAAGGGAATCATCAATCTTCTGGAGGTTTACGCAAAAATGGTTAATCTCCTCCTCCCTGAAAAGCGAGGTATGTATGGGACTAGTCTGAGTCATCCGTTGTTGATTCGTATTCTTCAGTGTCTGATGAAGATTCTGTTTCAACATGATATATAAAAACATGTTGCGTACCATCATACTCTTCTTCAAGAGCTTCATAGCCTCCATTGTTAGCGGTTTGTAAAACCTTGACTTTGTCAGGGTATTTTTTTCTATTTGGACATTCGTTTGCGTAGTGTCCTTCTTCATTGCAGATCCAACACCTACATTTTTTCTTTCCTTGCGGACAAGAAGTAGTTTTCTTAGGTGTTTCTTTTGATGGTTTCTTGAAGTATTTTCCTGGTGAAAATTTTCTTCTTTTCTTTTTCCAAAAAGATTTGTATTTCTTTTTGTTTTTATGCTTTTTCTTAGTATAATTTTTCTTTCCAATATCAAAGTTTTTGAAATCAGAGAGAATGCTACAACAATCTTTGCTTATAGTTTTAAGCTTTTGTTGTTTATATCTGTCTTGACAGATTCTATCAATTTCTTCTTTTGCAATTTTTGTTGCGTAAGAAAGACTGGTTTGCTGGATTTCTCCAGTAGCTTCTTTTTTCCATCTGTCTGTACAGGTTTCTCCAATAATTGGAATTTTCATGAGATAAGCAGATATCCATTGCGCATATTCACTTCTCTGTGGAATATCATACAAATATGATTCATACATACATGTGTATTTGTCGAGAAGACTAATATCATGTAATTGGAGTTTAGTCATTGAAACTCTTGCTATGTCAACCTTCTTATTAATGGTGAAGTCTTTATTAGAAATATAATCAAGACCTAAGAAAGTAGTGTATATGACATTTATGAGATTATCAAAAAGATCTGAGCCATGTAGTTCTTCATTCCAATTATTGTTTCTTAGGAATTTCTGCACGATTCCATCAGTTTTGTGTTCTAAAAGTAGTAGAACATTTTTTGCTTTTTCAAATTCATCTGGATTTGTTTGTAAGATTAGTGAAATCTCAGTAACCCATTTTTCTACAACTCTTTCTCTGAGTTTTAAATCTTGGATACAATCAATATTGAGTACATTGATCGTATTGGGTCCTTGGCCACTATTTGGAATTCCATTGTGGACAGGCATTTTGAACTCGTATTTCTTTTTATTGCCTCTTCTTGTGGCTGTATAAGAAGATTCTGCTTCATCATCTTCCATATCTGAATATTCGAACTTAACAGTCTTTGTATTTGTTTTAAAATTATCTTCTTGTTCTGATTCAGTATCGGGTTCATTTATTTTAGTCATTCTAAAATATTGATCAAAAAGTTTGGGTTCTTTTTGATACAATTCTTCACATTCTTCAGTTTCTAAAGATAAAAGCTGAATAAGCTTTTGGTCAGTTTTATCATAATCTTCATATTGAAGGTTAAAGAAATATTTCTCGAGACGTTCAGAGATTGTTTCTTTCATTTTTATTCTTTCTTGAAAATGTTAATTTTCTGGGAATCTTTTGAGCTTCCTAAGTCAGGGTTTCCAACACTAGGATTGGGAGGTGAGTATTTCTTAAGACCTGAATATTTTCCAGGCTTGGTTTTTTGTTCTATGATGGAGATATTCTTGATGTGCTCAAGTATGTCTTTATTACATGGGCAAGAGTCAATCTTTTCAGATAACTCTTTAGTAATGTCTGCAATAATTTTTGCAGATGCTACTTCCAACTGGGTAATGGTTACGTATTTATTGAATGTTAAGTCCATGTTTATAATCAGCCCATCAATTTTTTCATTAAGGAGATTGATTGATCTATTTATCTCGGGTATCGAGGTGATTGATTTATTGAGCTCGGGTATCGAGGTCATCCTATTAGTTGTTTTAACTGATCATGTATATTAGTGATCTTAATGTTGGTTTCCTTAAGAGTGCCCTCAATATTTGCCTTTTTGGCGACTTCTTCAACAAATTGGTTGTTTTTTAAAGAGTTTTCTAAAAGAATTGAATGTTTGTCAATAGACTGGGTTAACTTGATAGTTAATTTATTTTGTCTTTCAATAACTTCGAAGAATTTTTCAAAATCTTTTTTATCAAGATTGTTTTTAACCATAAAGGCTAAATCGTTTTTAAATTGGTTAAAAGGTATTTTATTTTTTGAAATATCTGTAGAAATATCTCTTGAAATACCAAGATAATGGCTTATTTTTGAAGTTTTTAAAAGACATCTTGCAATGATTTGGTTGAGATTATTGCAATGATTTACGATTGTTTGAACACCAGCTTTACCAGAAGTAGAGAAAACGTATTCTTTCTTTTCAGTATTATCGTCAAGAGTTTTAATTTTGACTGTTTTACCTTTTTTATAGAAATGAGGAAAATCAATTTTATTATTCATTTATAATGTCAGTGATTTGTTTGATATTCTGGCGTAGACTATCAATTTTTAAAGACATGTTTCTTATTAGGTTATTATCTTTTCTCTCCGAGCTTTCTCCTATGTGGAGTGAATCCATAGAAATTCTTGGTCTAAGAGTTTCTCCTAGAGCTTTTTTATTTCTAGCTATATTTAAAACCCAAGAGTTTTCTTGAGGATTTATGTCGCAGAATTGTTTATCTTTGACATGGCCTATTTCTGAAAAGACATCATCAAGTTCGATGTACTCGTCTTTCTTATAGTCTATGCTATGGTGACTGTTGGTCAGGGCATATCCTATGAGATATGTTATGGTGAAAGGTTTATCACCTGGACTCATTAGGTCACTTCTTTCAAAGTGATGTATAAAAGATAAGGTTTTATCTATATTTGCAGATTTTAAATCCAGAGCAAACTTTGGATAGACTGAAAACATAAACTTTTGGTAAGCAAGGTTTCCCTTTGCAGCACCTAAGATGCAGTCCTGTCTGTCAGTAATTCTGTTGTCAATTAAGGCCATTTTTATGGGAGAATTTATTCCTGCTTGGAATTGGGATTTTAACAAAATTTTTACAGCTCCGATATGGACCATTCTAATTTTTGATCTAATCTCAACTGGAATACTTTTTAAGTTATTATGTATTTGCTCCTTAGTTAAAAGGGGTAGAAAGACAGCTCCTATTGTATCTTTTATGTCTACGGACATTTCTTTAGTACTAACAAAGTAGAAAATTTCATTTTTCCTTTTAAGGGGATTTAGAATACTAAGTTTAGAAGGAACATTTTTGAAAATGTTTTCTTTCTTTATTTTTAAATCAATTTTCTTAACTCTAGAGAGAAGGTCTTGTTTTATTAAAAGATTTGCATGAAAGCCGTCTTCATCTTCAACATAAGTTAAGATTTGTTTTTCTTCTGAATTATTTTCTTCAGTGTTGTTGAAAATTTCATTATTCATTTTAAGAAAAGCTAACAGGTTAAAATAAACTTTCTGAGTTTTGAAACTAATTTTTTATTTCTATCAAGATGTTCTTGATGTACTTTTTGCTTATGCAGGAGATACATACGTATATTAACCAAGTTTGGTATATATTCGTGAGTATGTTTATTTTGTGCTTGTAGAATTCTGAAATCTATATGCACCAAGTCTTTTTTATTATTGAAAAGTATTTCTTTATGTTGAGAGATTTCAATCTCTTTATTATGAATATGTTCAAACTTTACTCTGTAAAGTGTTTTATTATAATGTAATGCCATATTTATCAAGGCTCTGATACCAGTTTGGGTGTGTGGATGTGTACGGAATATGGCATTACATTATAATAAAACACTTTACAGAGTAAAGTTTGAACATATTCATAATAAAGAGATTGAAATCTCTCAACATAAAGAAATACTTTTAACTTGGTTAATATACGTATGTATCTCCTGCATAAGCAAAAAGTACATCAAGAACATCTTGATAGAAATAAAAAATTAGTTTCAAAACTCAGAAAGTTTATTTTAACCTGTTAGCTTTTCTTAAAATGAATAATGAAATTTTCAACAACACTGAAGAAAATAATTCAGAAGAAAAACAAATCTTAACTTATGTTGAAGATGAAGACGGCTTTCATGCAAATCTTTTAATAAAACAAGACCTTCTCTCTAGAGTTAAGAAAATTGATTTAAAAATAAAGAAAGAAAACATTTTCAAAAATGTTCCTTCTAAACTTAGTATTCTAAATCCCCTTAAAAGGAAAAATGAAATTTTCTACTTTGTTAGTACTAAAGAAATGTCCGTAGACATAAAAGATACAATAGGAGCTGTCTTTCTACCCCTTTTAACTAAGGAGCAAATACATAATAACTTAAAAAGTATTCCAGTTGAGATTAGATCAAAAATTAGAATGGTCCATATCGGAGCTGTAAAAATTTTGTTAAAATCCCAATTCCAAGCAGGAATAAATTCTCCCATAAAAATGGCCTTAATTGACAACAGAATTACTGACAGACAGGACTGCATCTTAGGTGCTGCAAAGGGAAACCTTGCTTACCAAAAGTTTATGTTTTCAGTCTATCCAAAGTTTGCTCTGGATTTAAAATCTGCAAATATAGATAAAACCTTATCTTTTATACATCACTTTGAAAGAAGTGACCTAATGAGTCCAGGTGATAAACCTTTCACCATAACATATCTCATAGGATATGCCCTGACCAACAGTCACCATAGCATAGACTATAAGAAAGACGAGTACATCGAACTTGATGATGTCTTTTCAGAAATAGGCCATGTCAAAGATAAACAATTCTGCGACATAAATCCTCAAGAAAACTCTTGGGTTTTAAATATAGCTAGAAATAAAAAAGCTCTAGGAGAAACTCTTAGACCAAGAATTTCTATGGATTCACTCCACATAGGAGAAAGCTCGGAGAGAAAAGATAATAACCTAATAAGAAACATGTCTTTAAAAATTGATAGTCTACGCCAGAATATCAAACAAATCACTGACATTATAAATGAATAATAAAATTGATTTTCCTCATTTCTATAAAAAAGGTAAAACAGTCAAAATTAAAACTCTTGACGATAATACTGAAAAGAAAGAATACGTTTTCTCTACTTCTGGTAAAGCTGGTGTTCAAACAATCGTAAATCATTGCAATAATCTCAACCAAATCATTGCAAGATGTCTTTTAAAAACTTCAAAAATAAGCCATTATCTTGGTATTTCAAGAGATATTTCTACAGATATTTCAAAAAATAAAATACCTTTTAACCAATTTAAAAACGATTTAGCCTTTATGGTTAAAAACAATCTTGATAAAAAAGATTTTGAAAAATTCTTCGAAGTTATTGAAAGACAAAATAAATTAACTATCAAGTTAACCCAGTCTATTGACAAACATTCAATTCTTTTAGAAAACTCTTTAAAAAACAACCAATTTGTTGAAGAAGTCGCCAAAAAGGCAAATATTGAGGGCACTCTTAAAGAAACCAACATTAAGATCACTAATATACATGATCAGTTAAAACAACTAATAGGATGACCTCGATACCCGAGCTCAATAAATCAATCACCTCGATACCCGAGATAAATAGATCAATCAATCTCCTTAATGAAAAAATTGATGGGCTGATTATAAACATGGACTTAACATTCAATAAATACGTAACCATTACCCAGTTGGAAGTAGCATCTGCAAAAATTATTGCAGACATTACTAAAGAGTTATCTGAAAAGATTGACTCTTGCCCATGTAATAAAGACATACTTGAGCACATCAAGAATATCTCCATCATAGAACAAAAAACCAAGCCTGGAAAATATTCAGGTCTTAAGAAATACTCACCTCCCAATCCTAGTGTTGGAAACCCTGACTTAGGAAGCTCAAAAGATTCCCAGAAAATTAACATTTTCAAGAAAGAATAAAAATGAAAGAAACAATCTCTGAACGTCTCGAGAAATATTTCTTTAACCTTCAATATGAAGATTATGATAAAACTGACCAAAAGCTTATTCAGCTTTTATCTTTAGAAACTGAAGAATGTGAAGAATTGTATCAAAAAGAACCCAAACTTTTTGATCAATATTTTAGAATGACTAAAATAAATGAACCCGATACTGAATCAGAACAAGAAGATAATTTTAAAACAAATACAAAGACTGTTAAGTTCGAATATTCAGATATGGAAGATGATGAAGCAGAATCTTCTTATACAGCCACAAGAAGAGGCAATAAAAAGAAATACGAGTTCAAAATGCCTGTCCACAATGGAATTCCAAATAGTGGCCAAGGACCCAATACGATCAATGTACTCAATATTGATTGTATCCAAGATTTAAAACTCAGAGAAAGAGTTGTAGAAAAATGGGTTACTGAGATTTCACTAATCTTACAAACAAATCCAGATGAATTTGAAAAAGCAAAAAATGTTCTACTACTTTTAGAACACAAAACTGATGGAATCGTGCAGAAATTCCTAAGAAACAATAATTGGAATGAAGAACTACATGGCTCAGATCTTTTTGATAATCTCATAAATGTCATATACACTACTTTCTTAGGTCTTGATTATATTTCTAATAAAGACTTCACCATTAATAAGAAGGTTGACATAGCAAGAGTTTCAATGACTAAACTCCAATTACATGATATTAGTCTTCTCGACAAATACACATGTATGTATGAATCATATTTGTATGATATTCCACAGAGAAGTGAATATGCGCAATGGATATCTGCTTATCTCATGAAAATTCCAATTATTGGAGAAACCTGTACAGACAGATGGAAAAAAGAAGCTACTGGAGAAATCCAGCAAACCAGTCTTTCTTACGCAACAAAAATTGCAAAAGAAGAAATTGATAGAATCTGTCAAGACAGATATAAACAACAAAAGCTTAAAACTATAAGCAAAGATTGTTGTAGCATTCTCTCTGATTTCAAAAACTTTGATATTGGAAAGAAAAATTATACTAAGAAAAAGCATAAAAACAAAAAGAAATACAAATCTTTTTGGAAAAAGAAAAGAAGAAAATTTTCACCAGGAAAATACTTCAAGAAACCATCAAAAGAAACACCTAAGAAAACTACTTCTTGTCCGCAAGGAAAGAAAAAATGTAGGTGTTGGATCTGCAATGAAGAAGGACACTACGCAAACGAATGTCCAAATAGAAAAAAATACCCTGACAAAGTCAAGGTTTTACAAACCGCTAACAATGGAGGCTATGAAGCTCTTGAAGAAGAGTATGATGGTACGCAACATGTTTTTATATATCATGTTGAAACAGAATCTTCATCAGACACTGAAGAATACGAATCAACAACGGATGACTCAGACTAGTCCCATACATACCTCGCTTTTCAGGGAGGAGGAGATTAACCATTTTTGCGTAAACCTCCAGAAGATTGATGATTCCCTTATCATGAATCTTACTAATCCAAACTCTATTTATGTTTCTGCCTTCCTTAACTTTAAAGGATATAAAAAATTTAGAGTACATTGTTTTGTAGACACAGGTGCATCTTTATGTCTTGCAAGCAAATTCATCATTCCGGATGAACTCTGGGAAAACGCTCCCAAAGAAATTAGTGCCACTATTGCAAATGGTGAAACCATAAAAATTAATAAAGTTTGTAGAAATATTAATCTCGAACTTTCAGGAGAACATTTCAATGTTCCCACTATTTACCAACAAAATTCAGGAATTGATATCATAATTGGTAACAACTTCTGTCAAGTCTATGGACCATTCATACAATGGATAGATAGAATTGCCTTTCATCTTAATAATGATATGGTAATTATAAAAAAGGTTACAGAGGCCTATAGCAAAGGAAAACCAGGTTTTCTTGAAACTCAAGAAAAAGGTTCTAAAGAAAAACAAATTCCAGGTACTAATATAACTCATGAAGAGATTAATAAAGAAAGGATTATTTCTATTCAAACTACCAGGTTCAAACAGATTGAAGATCTTCTTGAAAAAGTTTGTTCTGAAAATCCTATTGATCCAAATAAAACCAAAGGATGGATGAAAGCTTCAATCAAGCTTATTGATCCCAAAACGGTTATTAGAGAAAAACCTATGGTTTACTCTCTACAAGATAGAGAAGAATTTTCCAAACAAATCAAAGAATTACTTGATATGAGACTAATTATAGAATCAAAATCCCCTCATATGTCTCCTGCCTTTCTTGTCAATAAAGAAGCAGAGAAAAGAAGAGGAAAGAAGCGAATGGTTGTTAACTACAAAGCAATCAATGATGCAACTATTGGAGACTCACATAATCTCCCCAATATGCACGAACTCTTGACTCTTCTACGAGGAAAAAACATTTATTCAAGTTTCGACTGCAAGTCAGGTTTCTGGCAAGTTCTACTTGATGAAGAATCGCAGCTTCTCACTGCCTTCACATGTCCTGATGGACTCTTTCAATGGAAAGTACTACCCTTTGGGCTTAAACAAGCTCCTAGTATTTTTCAAAGACACATGCAGAATGCTCTTCGAGGCCTTGAAGGTTTCTGCACTGTATACGTTGATGACATCATGATCTTCAGCAAAAATGAACAAGAACACTATGTTCATGTCACACAGGTTCTCAGAACTATTTTAAAATATGGTATAATACTTTCAAAAAAGAAAGCTCATCTTTTCAAAACAAAAATCAATTTTTTAGGTTTAGAAATAAATGAAGGTACCCATTGTCCTCAAAAACATATTCTTGAACATTTACATGACTTTCCAAATGTTTTAGAAGACAAAAAGCAACTACAAAGATTTCTTGGTGTTTTAACTTATGCTGAAACATATATTGAAAAACTTGCAGCCATGAGAAAACCTTTACAGGCAAAATTAAAAAAAGATGTCATTTGGAATTGGTCAAATGCTGATACAGACTACATCAAAAAGATAAAGAAAGTTTTAATCAATTTTCCAAAACTTTATCTTCCAAACATTGAAGACAGTTTAATTATTGAAACTGATGCTTCTGATGAATTTTGGGGAGGTGTTTTAAAAGCTAAAAACCCCAAAAACGAAGAACAAATTTGCAGGTACACCTCTGGCAGTTTCAAAGCAGCTGAGAAAAACTACCATAGCAATGAAAAAGAATTACTCGCTGTAAAAAGAGTTATTACAAAATTCTCTGTATATTTAACACCAGTAAATTTCCTGGTTCGTACAGATAATAAAAATTTTACTTATTTCCTCCGAACTAAGATTGCAGGAGATAACAAATTAGGCCGGCTAATACGTTGGCAAGAGTGGTTTTCACGATATACTTTCACTGTTGAACATCTCGCAGGAAACAAAAACGTACTGGCAGACTGCCTCACCCGTGACTTCAGGTATACCTTACATCATCCATGATCTCACTCGCTCCTCTCGAGCCCTATAAAAGGATATGATCCTCAAGACATATTTCCTCACAAAAACTTCACCTACAAAAAAGAGAGGGGGAGATTAGAGAAAAAAGTAAACAAAATTTGAGTTTACAAAAATGGAAGACCTCAACACTTTGAGGATGAAGAAACAAATGCTCCTCATAGAGCTATCTGCAATTGAGCAGAAAATCAACTTGTATGAACAAGTAACAACGGTCACCAATGTACCGGAAAGCGAAAGCTCAAAAACAAAGGCTATTCCAGTGCAAACGGCACCTGGTAAAGAATCAACAAATCCGTTGAAAGCTGATGCTTTGCTAAAAAGCATAATAAAGGAGACAGCTACTCCTCTTCCTGATGGAAAAACTAGCTTGTTGGTTGATACCAATCCTTGTACTGAAGGAATCAGTAAAATGACAACCTTGTCACCCATTAACAAATCTGTGCAGGAGTTTACACCAGATTACAAAAAAGCTCTTAACAAAGAAGCTGAAAGATTTTATGTAATCTACAAAGGACCTCATGCCGGTGTTCATACTGACTGGGGAATTACAGAAACATTCTGTAAAGTTGATAAAGTTACTTGCAAAAAATTCAGAAATGAAGCATCTGCAAGATTAAGCCTTGCCACTTATCAAGACGATACAAGCAAGACTAACCAACCACTTCTTCGACCAAAAATTCATAAAGTCAAAGAAGCTCACAGAGACCAAAGGTTTGACGTTCCAAATAACGCTCAACAAATGGTTAACTATCCTGAAATCTCTTTCGAAGACTTCAGAACAATCTGGAAGAAAGCAAGAGCTGCATGCCCAGAAGACCTTGTTCATGAAAAGTTTTTCACTACGGACAAGAAAACAAAAAGTCTGTTCAACTTCCTCGAAGGATCAGATGCAAAATTAGTCTACCAAGCCTTTCAAGCTGGACTAATCGACAATATCTACCCAAGTTGCAACCTTCAAGAACTCATTTTCTTCCCAAGCAACATGGTAGAATCCATTAAAAACTTTCGAAAGAAAGTACTTAAAGCAAAAGATAATCCGATCTACATCAGATGCATCTCTTCACTCCCAGAATGGATTCAAGAATCAACTCTTTCTCCATACCACTTTCTGGAAATTGGTCTTTCTAAAACCAATAGAGATATTGAACAATCTCAACCAATGGAAGACAAAGATCTACCTTTTACAGAGATTCTTCATCCCAATCGCATCAATGGTTTAAGAAGAATATCAGAAAAAATCATCGAGATTATCTCTGGTTCAAAAAAGAAGATTAATTATACCGACTCGCATTGTATAATTACAAGCTGGAGTTACAACAACACCAGCCAAGAAGATCTTCGTCAAGCCTCCAAGTTTGGCGAAAAATTCATGAACAATAGCATGGAAGTATCCAATGCTACACGCCAACACTTCTGCCGACATGCAGAACAACTTTTTGAAGAACATCTTTGTCACTTTTGCGAAAGCAAAGATTCGGAGACAATGGAGGGACCCCCTTCTGAAGATGACAAATCATCATCATCTTAAAGAAAGATGCTTCACGTGTCAAATGGCCCCAGCCACTCGAAATAATAATGCCCTTCTTCATTATTAGAAGCTTTCTAGCTGTCCACAATAATGTAATCTTTAGTGGATAAAAACGTCATGCCTGACATATTAGGCAAGGATCAGACCCTCTCAATGTATCTATAAATTGAGAGTTATGTTTTGTTTTAGGGACATCGCAAGAACGAGTGCAAGAAAAAACACTCTCTATCTAAAAATTTTCAGTTCAATGTCTAGTGAGTAATTCCTCCCTTAGAAGGGGAAAAATGTAAAATATTGTAAGAGTCTTCCCTTTTTGGGAACTCTGTTATCAATAAATCTTTGTTTTGTTATTTTTGAGTGTTCATACAATTTAGAGTGATGAAACTTGTAAGTGACAGAGTGTCAGGTCGACGATGATTAACAGTACCACAGGCACCATGCCAACAGGGAAAGCAACCACACAGACCAATGAACGACACAGGCTGGCTTGAATAGTTTCTATCTATGTAAGTATAACACTCACTACATCACAATTACACATTTATTGATACAAGAGTCTTCTTTTCACAATTTTTATATTTATTCCCTTCTTTGTTAAAACATAAATTCCGTACACATCCACACACCCAAACTGATACCAGTTTGGGTGTGTGGATGTGTACGGAATTTATGTTTTAACAAAGAAGGGAATAAATATAAAAATTGTGAAAAGAAGACTCTTGTATCAATAAATGTGTAATTGTGATGTAATGAGTGTTATACTTACATAGATAGAAACTATTCAAGCCAGCCTGTGTCGTTCATTGGTCTGTGTGGTTGCTTTCCCTGTTGGCATGGTGCCTGTGGTACTGTTAATCATCGTCGACCTGACACTCTGTCACTTACAAGTTTCATCACTCTAAATTGTATGAACACTCAAAAATAACAAAACAAAGATTTATTGATAACAGAGTTCCCAAAAAGGGAAGACTCTTACAATATTTTACATTTTTCCCCTTCTAAGGGAGGAATTACTCACTAGACATTGAACTGAAAATTTTTAGATAGAGAGTGTTTTTTCTTGCACTCGTTCTTGCGATGTCCCTAAAACAAAACATAACTCTCAATTTATAGATACATTGAGAGGGTCTGATCCTTGCCTAATATGTCAGGCATGACGTTTTTATCCACTAAAGATTACATTATTGTGGACAGCTAGAAAGCTTCTAATAATGAAGAAGGGCATTATTATTTCGAGTGGCTGGGGCCATTTGACACGTGAAGCATCTTTCTTTAAGATGATGATGATTTGTCATCTTCAGAGGGGGGTCCCTCCATTGTCTCCGAATCTTTGCTTTCGCAAAAGTGACAAAGATGTTCTTCAAAAAGTTGTTCTGCATGTCGGCAGAAGTGTTGGCGTGTAGCATTGGATACTTCCATGCTATTGTTCATGAATTTTTCGCCAAACTTGGAGGCTTGACGAAGATCTTCTTGGCTGGTGTTGTTGTAACTCCAGCTTGTAATTATACAATGCGAGTCGGTATAATTAATCTTCTTTTTTGAACCAGAGATAATCTCGATGATTTTTTCTGATATTCTTCTTAAACCATTGATGCGATTGGGATGAAGAATCTCTGTAAAAGGTAGATCTTTGTCTTCCATTGGTTGAGATTGTTCAATATCTCTATTGGTTTTAGAAAGACCAATTTCCAGAAAGTGGTATGGAGAAAGAGTTGATTCTTGAATCCATTCTGGGAGTGAAGAGATGCATCTGATGTAGATCGGATTATCTTTTGCTTTAAGTACTTTCTTTCGAAAGTTTTTAATGGATTCTACCATGTTGCTTGGGAAGAAAATGAGTTCTTGAAGGTTGCAACTTGGGTAGATATTGTCGATTAGTCCAGCTTGAAAGGCTTGGTAGACTAATTTTGCATCTGATCCTTCGAGGAAGTTGAACAGACTTTTTGTTTTCTTGTCCGTAGTGAAAAACTTTTCATGAACAAGGTCTTCTGGGCATGCAGCTCTTGCTTTCTTCCAGATTGTTCTGAAGTCTTCGAAAGAGATTTCAGGATAGTTAACCATTTGTTGAGCGTTATTTGGAACGTCAAACCTTTGGTCTCTGTGAGCTTCTTTGACTTTATGAATTTTTGGTCGAAGAAGTGGTTGGTTAGTCTTGCTTGTATCGTCTTGATAAGTGGCAAGGCTTAATCTTGCAGATGCTTCATTTCTGAATTTTTTGCAAGTAACTTTATCAACTTTACAGAATGTTTCTGTAATTCCCCAGTCAGTATGAACACCGGCATGAGGTCCTTTGTAGATTACATAAAATCTTTCAGCTTCTTTGTTAAGAGCTTTTTTGTAATCTGGTGTAAACTCCTGCACAGATTTGTTAATGGGTGACAAGGTTGTCATTTTACTGATTCCTTCAGTACAAGGATTGGTATCAACCAACAAGCTAGTTTTTCCATCAGGAAGAGGAGTAGCTGTCTCCTTTATTATGCTTTTTAGCAAAGCATCAGCTTTCAACGGATTTGTTGATTCTTTACCAGGTGCCGTTTGCACTGGAATAGCCTTTGTTTTTGAGCTTTCGCTTTCCGGTACATTGGTGACCGTTGTTACTTGTTCATACAAGTTGATTTTCTGCTCAATTGCAGATAGCTCTATGAGGAGCATTTGTTTCTTCATCCTCAAAGTGTTGAGGTCTTCCATTTTTGTAAACTCAAATTTTGTTTACTTTTTTCTCTAATCTCCCCCTCTCTTTTTTGTAGGTGAAGTTTTTGTGAGGAAATATGTCTTGAGGATCATATCCTTTTATAGGGCTCGAGAGGAGCGAGTGAGATCATGGATGATGTAAGGTATACCTGAAGTCACGGGTGAGGCAGTCTGCCAGTACGTTTTTGTTTCCTGCGAGATGTTCAACAGTGAAAGTATATCGTGAAAACCACTCTTGCCAACGTATTAGCCGGCCTAATTTGTTATCTCCTGCAATCTTAGTTCGGAGGAAATAAGTAAAATTTTTATTATCTGTACGAACCAGGAAATTTACTGGTGTTAAATATACAGAGAATTTTGTAATAACTCTTTTTACAGCGAGTAATTCTTTTTCATTGCTATGGTAGTTTTTCTCAGCTGCTTTGAAACTGCCAGAGGTGTACCTGCAAATTTGTTCTTCGTTTTTGGGGTTTTTAGCTTTTAAAACACCTCCCCAAAATTCATCAGAAGCATCAGTTTCAATAATTAAACTGTCTTCAATGTTTGGAAGATAAAGTTTTGGAAAATTGATTAAAACTTTCTTTATCTTTTTGATGTAGTCTGTATCAGCATTTGACCAATTCCAAATGACATCTTTTTTTAATTTTGCCTGTAAAGGTTTTCTCATGGCTGCAAGTTTTTCAATATATGTTTCAGCATAAGTTAAAACACCAAGAAATCTTTGTAGTTGCTTTTTGTCTTCTAAAACATTTGGAAAGTCATGTAAATGTTCAAGAATATGTTTTTGAGGACAATGGGTACCTTCATTTATTTCTAAACCTAAAAAATTGATTTTTGTTTTGAAAAGATGAGCTTTCTTTTTTGAAAGTATTATACCATATTTTAAAATAGTTCTGAGAACCTGTGTGACATGAACATAGTGTTCTTGTTCATTTTTGCTGAAGATCATGATGTCATCAACGTATACAGTGCAGAAACCTTCAAGGCCTCGAAGAGCATTCTGCATGTGTCTTTGAAAAATACTAGGAGCTTGTTTAAGCCCAAAGGGTAGTACTTTCCATTGAAAGAGTCCATCAGGACATGTGAAGGCAGTGAGAAGCTGCGATTCTTCATCAAGTAGAACTTGCCAGAAACCTGACTTGCAGTCGAAACTTGAATAAATGTTTTTTCCTCGTAGAAGAGTCAAGAGTTCGTGCATATTGGGGAGATTATGTGAGTCTCCAATAGTTGCATCATTGATTGCTTTGTAGTTAACAACCATTCGCTTCTTTCCTCTTCTTTTCTCTGCTTCTTTATTGACAAGAAAGGCAGGAGACATATGAGGGGATTTTGATTCTATAATTAGTCTCATATCAAGTAATTCTTTGATTTGTTTGGAAAATTCTTCTCTATCTTGTAGAGAGTAAACCATAGGTTTTTCTCTAATAACCGTTTTGGGATCAATAAGCTTGATTGAAGCTTTCATCCATCCTTTGGTTTTATTTGGATCAATAGGATTTTCAGAACAAACTTTTTCAAGAAGATCTTCAATCTGTTTGAACCTGGTAGTTTGAATAGAAATAATCCTTTCTTTATTAATCTCTTCATGAGTTATATTAGTACCTGGAATTTGTTTTTCTTTAGAACCTTTTTCTTGAGTTTCAAGAAAACCTGGTTTTCCTTTGCTATAGGCCTCTGTAACCTTTTTTATAATTACCATATCATTATTAAGATGAAAGGCAATTCTATCTATCCATTGTATGAATGGTCCATAGACTTGACAGAAGTTGTTACCAATTATGATATCAATTCCTGAATTTTGTTGGTAAATAGTGGGAACATTGAAATGTTCTCCTGAAAGTTCGAGATTAATATTTCTACAAACTTTATTAATTTTTATGGTTTCACCATTTGCAATAGTGGCACTAATTTCTTTGGGAGCGTTTTCCCAGAGTTCATCCGGAATGATGAATTTGCTTGCAAGACATAAAGATGCACCTGTGTCTACAAAACAATGTACTCTAAATTTTTTATATCCTTTAAAGTTAAGGAAGGCAGAAACATAAATAGAGTTTGGATTAGTAAGATTCATGATAAGGGAATCATCAATCTTCTGGAGGTTTACGCAAAAATGGTTAATCTCCTCCTCCCTGAAAAGCGAGGTATGTATGGGACTAGTCTGAGTCATCCGTTGTTGATTCGTATTCTTCAGTGTCTGATGAAGATTCTGTTTCAACATGATATATAAAAACATGTTGCGTACCATCATACTCTTCTTCAAGAGCTTCATAGCCTCCATTGTTAGCGGTTTGTAAAACCTTGACTTTGTCAGGGTATTTTTTTCTATTTGGACATTCGTTTGCGTAGTGTCCTTCTTCATTGCAGATCCAACACCTACATTTTTTCTTTCCTTGCGGACAAGAAGTAGTTTTCTTAGGTGTTTCTTTTGATGGTTTCTTGAAGTATTTTCCTGGTGAAAATTTTCTTCTTTTCTTTTTCCAAAAAGATTTGTATTTCTTTTTGTTTTTATGCTTTTTCTTAGTATAATTTTTCTTTCCAATATCAAAGTTTTTGAAATCAGAGAGAATGCTACAACAATCTTTGCTTATAGTTTTAAGCTTTTGTTGTTTATATCTGTCTTGACAGATTCTATCAATTTCTTCTTTTGCAATTTTTGTTGCGTAAGAAAGACTGGTTTGCTGGATTTCTCCAGTAGCTTCTTTTTTCCATCTGTCTGTACAGGTTTCTCCAATAATTGGAATTTTCATGAGATAAGCAGATATCCATTGCGCATATTCACTTCTCTGTGGAATATCATACAAATATGATTCATACATACATGTGTATTTGTCGAGAAGACTAATATCATGTAATTGGAGTTTAGTCATTGAAACTCTTGCTATGTCAACCTTCTTATTAATGGTGAAGTCTTTATTAGAAATATAATCAAGACCTAAGAAAGTAGTGTATATGACATTTATGAGATTATCAAAAAGATCTGAGCCATGTAGTTCTTCATTCCAATTATTGTTTCTTAGGAATTTCTGCACGATTCCATCAGTTTTGTGTTCTAAAAGTAGTAGAACATTTTTTGCTTTTTCAAATTCATCTGGATTTGTTTGTAAGATTAGTGAAATCTCAGTAACCCATTTTTCTACAACTCTTTCTCTGAGTTTTAAATCTTGGATACAATCAATATTGAGTACATTGATCGTATTGGGTCCTTGGCCACTATTTGGAATTCCATTGTGGACAGGCATTTTGAACTCGTATTTCTTTTTATTGCCTCTTCTTGTGGCTGTATAAGAAGATTCTGCTTCATCATCTTCCATATCTGAATATTCGAACTTAACAGTCTTTGTATTTGTTTTAAAATTATCTTCTTGTTCTGATTCAGTATCGGGTTCATTTATTTTAGTCATTCTAAAATATTGATCAAAAAGTTTGGGTTCTTTTTGATACAATTCTTCACATTCTTCAGTTTCTAAAGATAAAAGCTGAATAAGCTTTTGGTCAGTTTTATCATAATCTTCATATTGAAGGTTAAAGAAATATTTCTCGAGACGTTCAGAGATTGTTTCTTTCATTTTTATTCTTTCTTGAAAATGTTAATTTTCTGGGAATCTTTTGAGCTTCCTAAGTCAGGGTTTCCAACACTAGGATTGGGAGGTGAGTATTTCTTAAGACCTGAATATTTTCCAGGCTTGGTTTTTTGTTCTATGATGGAGATATTCTTGATGTGCTCAAGTATGTCTTTATTACATGGGCAAGAGTCAATCTTTTCAGATAACTCTTTAGTAATGTCTGCAATAATTTTTGCAGATGCTACTTCCAACTGGGTAATGGTTACGTATTTATTGAATGTTAAGTCCATGTTTATAATCAGCCCATCAATTTTTTCATTAAGGAGATTGATTGATCTATTTATCTCGGGTATCGAGGTGATTGATTTATTGAGCTCGGGTATCGAGGTCATCCTATTAGTTGTTTTAACTGATCATGTATATTAGTGATCTTAATGTTGGTTTCCTTAAGAGTGCCCTCAATATTTGCCTTTTTGGCGACTTCTTCAACAAATTGGTTGTTTTTTAAAGAGTTTTCTAAAAGAATTGAATGTTTGTCAATAGACTGGGTTAACTTGATAGTTAATTTATTTTGTCTTTCAATAACTTCGAAGAATTTTTCAAAATCTTTTTTATCAAGATTGTTTTTAACCATAAAGGCTAAATCGTTTTTAAATTGGTTAAAAGGTATTTTATTTTTTGAAATATCTGTAGAAATATCTCTTGAAATACCAAGATAATGGCTTATTTTTGAAGTTTTTAAAAGACATCTTGCAATGATTTGGTTGAGATTATTGCAATGATTTACGATTGTTTGAACACCAGCTTTACCAGAAGTAGAGAAAACGTATTCTTTCTTTTCAGTATTATCGTCAAGAGTTTTAATTTTGACTGTTTTACCTTTTTTATAGAAATGAGGAAAATCAATTTTATTATTCATTTATAATGTCAGTGATTTGTTTGATATTCTGGCGTAGACTATCAATTTTTAAAGACATGTTTCTTATTAGGTTATTATCTTTTCTCTCCGAGCTTTCTCCTATGTGGAGTGAATCCATAGAAATTCTTGGTCTAAGAGTTTCTCCTAGAGCTTTTTTATTTCTAGCTATATTTAAAACCCAAGAGTTTTCTTGAGGATTTATGTCGCAGAATTGTTTATCTTTGACATGGCCTATTTCTGAAAAGACATCATCAAGTTCGATGTACTCGTCTTTCTTATAGTCTATGCTATGGTGACTGTTGGTCAGGGCATATCCTATGAGATATGTTATGGTGAAAGGTTTATCACCTGGACTCATTAGGTCACTTCTTTCAAAGTGATGTATAAAAGATAAGGTTTTATCTATATTTGCAGATTTTAAATCCAGAGCAAACTTTGGATAGACTGAAAACATAAACTTTTGGTAAGCAAGGTTTCCCTTTGCAGCACCTAAGATGCAGTCCTGTCTGTCAGTAATTCTGTTGTCAATTAAGGCCATTTTTATGGGAGAATTTATTCCTGCTTGGAATTGGGATTTTAACAAAATTTTTACAGCTCCGATATGGACCATTCTAATTTTTGATCTAATCTCAACTGGAATACTTTTTAAGTTATTATGTATTTGCTCCTTAGTTAAAAGGGGTAGAAAGACAGCTCCTATTGTATCTTTTATGTCTACGGACATTTCTTTAGTACTAACAAAGTAGAAAATTTCATTTT
Source organism: Lactuca serriola (assembly GCF_051521515.1). NCBI lineage: Eukaryota > Viridiplantae > Streptophyta > Magnoliopsida > Asterales > Asteraceae > Lactuca > Lactuca serriola. Next base: position 52,518 of record NW_027629673.1, read on the forward strand.
TCCTTTTAAGGGGATTTAGAATACTAAGTTTAGAAGGAACATTTTTGAAAATGTTTTCTTTCTTTATTTTTAAATCAATTTTCTTAACTCTAGAGAGAAGGTCTTGTTTTATTAAAAGATTTGCATGAAAGCCGTCTTCATCTTCAACATAAGTTAAGATTTGTTTTTCTTCTGAATTATTTTCTTCAGTGTTGTTGAAAATTTCATTATTCATTTTAAGAAAAGCTAACAGGTTAAAATAAACTTTCTGAGTTTTGAAACTAATTTTTTATTTCTATCAAGATGTTCTTGATGTACTTTTTGCTTATGCAGGAGATACATACGTATATTAACCAAGTTTGGTATATATTCGTGAGTATGTTTATTTTGTGCTTGTAGAATTCTGAAATCTATATGCACCAAGTCTTTTTTATTATTGAAAAGTATTTCTTTATGTTGAGAGATTTCAATCTCTTTATTATGAATATGTTCAAACTTTACTCTGTAAAGTGTTTTATTATAATGTAATGCCATATTTATCAAGGCTCTGATACCAGTTTGGGTGTGTGGATGTGTACGGAATTTATGTTTTAACAAAGAAGGGAATAAATATAAAAATTGTGAAAAGAAGACTCTTGTATCAATAAATGTGTAATTGTGATGTAGTGAGTGTTATACTTACATAGATAGAAACTATTCAAGCCAGCCTGTGTCGTTCATTGGTCTGTGTGGTTGCTTTCCCTGTTGGCATGGTGCCTGTGGTACTGTTAATCATCGTCGACCTGACACTCTGTCACTTACAAGTTTCATCACTCTAAATTGTATGAACACTCAAAAATAACAAAACAAAGATTTATTGATAACAGAGTTCCCAAAAAGGGAAGACTCTTACAATATTTTACATTTTTCCCCTTCTAAGGGAGGAATTACTCACTAGACATTGAACTGAAAATTTTTAGATAGAGAGTGTTTTTTCTTGCACTCGTTCTTGCGATGTCCCTAAAACAAAACATAACTCTCAATTTATAGATACATTGAGAGGGTCTGATCCTTGCCTAATATGTCAGGCATGACGTTTTTATCCACTAAAGATTACATTATTGTGGACAGCTAGAAAGCTTCTAATAATGAAGAAGGGCATTATTATTTCGAGTGGCTGGGGCCATTTGACACGTGAAGCATCTTTCTTTAAGATGATGATGATTTGTCATCTTCAGAGGGGGGTCCCTCCATTGTCTCCGAATCTTTGCTTTCGCAAAAGTGACAAAGATGTTCTTCAAAAAGTTGTTCTGCATGTCGGCAGAAGTGTTGGCGTGTAGCATTGGATACTTCCATGCTATTGTTCATGAATTTTTCGCCAAACTTGGAGGCTTGACGAAGATCTTCTTGGCTGGTGTTGTTGTAACTCCAGCTTGTAATTATACAATGCGAGTCGGTATAATTAATCTTCTTTTTTGAACCAGAGATAATCTCGATGATTTTTTCTGATATTCTTCTTAAACCATTGATGCGATTGGGATGAAGAATCTCTGTAAAAGGTAGATCTTTGTCTTCCATTGGTTGAGATTGTTCAATATCTCTATTGGTTTTAGAAAGACCAATTTCCAGAAAGTGGTATGGAGAAAGAGTTGATTCTTGAATCCATTCTGGGAGTGAAGAGATGCATCTGATGTAGATCGGATTATCTTTTGCTTTAAGTACTTTCTTTCGAAAGTTTTTAATGGATTCTACCATGTTGCTTGGGAAGAAAATGAGTTCTTGAAGGTTGCAACTTGGGTAGATATTGTCGATTAGTCCAGCTTGAAAGGCTTGGTAGACTAATTTTGCATCTGATCCTTCGAGGAAGTTGAACAGACTTTTTGTTTTCTTGTCCGTAGTGAAAAACTTTTCATGAACAAGGTCTTCTGGGCATGCAGCTCTTGCTTTCTTCCAGATTGTTCTGAAGTCTTCGAAAGAGATTTCAGGATAGTTAACCATTTGTTGAGCGTTATTTGGAACGTCAAACCTTTGGTCTCTGTGAGCTTCTTTGACTTTATGAATTTTTGGTCGAAGAAGTGGTTGGTTAGTCTTGCTTGTATCGTCTTGATAAGTGGCAAGGCTTAATCTTGCAGATGCTTCATTTCTGAATTTTTTGCAAGTAACTTTATCAACTTTACAGAATGTTTCTGTAATTCCCCAGTCAGTATGAACACCGGCATGAGGTCCTTTGTAGATTACATAAAATCTTTCAGCTTCTTTGTTAAGAGCTTTTTTGTAATCTGGTGTAAACTCCTGCACAGATTTGTTAATGGGTGACAAGGTTGTCATTTTACTGATTCCTTCAGTACAAGGATTGGTATCAACCAACAAGCTAGTTTTTCCATCAGGAAGAGGAGTAGCTGTCTCCTTTATTATGCTTTTTAGCAAAGCATCAGCTTTCAACGGATTTGTTGATTCTTTACCAGGTGCCGTTTGCACTGGAATAGCCTTTGTTTTTGAGCTTTCGCTTTCCGGTACATTGGTGACCGTTGTTACTTGTTCATACAAGTTGATTTTCTGCTCAATTGCAGATAGCTCTATGAGGAGCATTTGTTTCTTCATCCTCAAAGTGTTGAGGTCTTCCATTTTTGTAAACTCAAATTTTGTTTACTTTTTTCTCTAATCTCCCCCTCTCTTTTTTGTAGGTGAAGTTTTTGTGAGGAAATATGTCTTGAGGATCATATCCTTTTATAGGGCTCGAGAGGAGCGAGTGAGATCATGGATGATGTAAGGTATACCTGAAGTCACGGGTGAGGCAGTCTGCCAGTACGTTTTTGTTTCCTGCGAGATGTTCAACAGTGAAAGTATATCGTGAAAACCACTCTTGCCAACGTATTAGCCGGCCTAATTTGTTATCTCCTGCAATCTTAGTTCGGAGGAAATAAGTAAAATTTTTATTATCTGTACGAACCAGGAAATTTACTGGTGTTAAATATACAGAGAATTTTGTAATAACTCTTTTTACAGCGAGTAATTCTTTTTCATTGCTATGGTAGTTTTTCTCAGCTGCTTTGAAACTGCCAGAGGTGTACCTGCAAATTTGTTCTTCGTTTTTGGGGTTTTTAGCTTTTAAAACACCTCCCCAAAATTCATCAGAAGCATCAGTTTCAATAATTAAACTGTCTTCAATGTTTGGAAGATAAAGTTTTGGAAAATTGATTAAAACTTTCTTTATCTTTTTGATGTAGTCTGTATCAGCATTTGACCAATTCCAAATGACATCTTTTTTTAATTTTGCCTGTAAAGGTTTTCTCATGGCTGCAAGTTTTTCAATATATGTTTCAGCATAAGTTAAAACACCAAGAAATCTTTGTAGTTGCTTTTTGTCTTCTAAAACATTTGGAAAGTCATGTAAATGTTCAAGAATATGTTTTTGAGGACAATGGGTACCTTCATTTATTTCTAAACCTAAAAAATTGATTTTTGTTTTGAAAAGATGAGCTTTCTTTTTTGAAAGTATTATACCATTTTTTAAAATAGTTCTGAGAACCTGTGTGACATGAACATAGTGTTCTTGTTCATTTTTGCTGAAGATCATGATGTCATCAACGTATACAGTGCAGAAACCTTCAAGGCCTCGAAGAGCATTCTGCATGTGTCTTTGAAAAATACTAGGAGCTTGTTTAAGCCCAAAGGGTAGTACTTTCCATTGAAAGAGTCCATCAGGACATGTGAAGGCAGTGAGAAGCTGCGATTCTTCATCAAGTAGAACTTGCCAGAAACCTGACTTGCAGTCGAAACTTGAATAAATGTTTTTTCCTCGTAGAAGAGTCAAGAGTTCGTGCATATTGGGGAGATTATGTGAGTCTCCAATAGTTGCATCATTGATTGCTTTGTAGTTAACAACCATTCGCTTCTTTCCTCTTCTTTTCTCTGCTTCTTTATTGACAAGAAAGGCAGGAGACATATGAGGGGATTTTGATTCTATAATTAGTCTCATATCAAGTAATTCTTTGATTTGTTTGGAAAATTCTTCTCTATCTTGTAGAGAGTAAACCATAGGTTTTTCTCTAATAACCGTTTTGGGATCAATAAGCTTGATTGAAGCTTTCATCCATCCTTTGGTTTTATTTGGATCAATAGGATTTTCAGAACAAACTTTTTCAAGAAGATCTTCAATCTGTTTGAACCTGGTAGTTTGAATAGAAATAATCCTTTCTTTATTAATCTCTTCATGAGTTATATTAGTACCTGGAATTTGTTTTTCTTTAGAACCTTTTTCTTGAGTTTCAAGAAAACCTGGTTTTCCTTTGCTATAGGCCTCTGTAACCTTTTTTATAATTACCATATCATTATTAAGATGAAAGGCAATTCTATCTATCCATTGTATGAATGGTCCATAGACTTGACAGAAGTTGTTACCAATTATGATATCAATTCCTGAATTTTGTTGGTAAATAGTGGGAACATTGAAATGTTCTCCTGAAAGTTCGAGATTAATATTTCTACAAACTTTATTAATTTTTATGGTTTCACCATTTGCAATAGTGGCACTAATTTCTTTGGGAGCGTTTTCCCAGAGTTCATCCGGAATGATGAATTTGCTTGCAAGACATAAAGATGCACCTGTGTCTACAAAACAATGTACTCTAAATTTTTTATATCCTTTAAAGTTAAGGAAGGCAGAAACATAAATAGAGTTTGGATTAGTAAGATTCATGATAAGGGAATCATCAATCTTCTGGAGGTTTACGCAAAAATGGTTAATCTCCTCCTCCCTGAAAAGCGAGGTATGTATGGGACTAGTCTGAGTCATCCGTTGTTGATTCGTATTCTTCAGTGTCTGATGAAGATTCTGTTTCAACATGATATATAAAAACATGTTGCGTACCATCATACTCTTCTTCAAGAGCTTCATAGCCTCCATTGTTAGCGGTTTGTAAAACCTTGACTTTGTCAGGGTATTTTTTTCTATTTGGACATTCGTTTGCGTAGTGTCCTTCTTCATTGCAGATCCAACACCTACATTTTTTCTTTCCTTGCGGACAAGAAGTAGTTTTCTTAGGTGTTTCTTTTGATGGTTTCTTGAAGTATTTTCCTGGTGAAAATTTTCTTCTTTTCTTTTTCCAAAAAGATTTGTATTTCTTTTTGTTTTTATGCTTTTTCTTAGTATAATTTTTCTTTCCAATATCAAAGTTTTTGAAATCAGAGAGAATGCTACAACAATCTTTGCTTATAGTTTTAAGCTTTTGTTGTTTATATCTGTCTTGACAGATTCTATCAATTTCTTCTTTTGCAATTTTTGTTGCGTAAGAAAGACTGGTTTGCTGGATTTCTCCAGTAGCTTCTTTTTTCCATCTGTCTGTACAGGTTTCTCCAATAATTGGAATTTTCATGAGATAAGCAGATATCCATTGCGCATATTCACTTCTCTGTGGAATATCATACAAATATGATTCATACATACATGTGTATTTGTCGAGAAGACTAATATCATGTAATTGGAGTTTAGTCATTGAAACTCTTGCTATGTCAACCTTCTTATTAATGGTGAAGTCTTTATTAGAAATATAATCAAGACCTAAGAAAGTAGTGTATATGACATTTATGAGATTATCAAAAAGATCTGAGCCATGTAGTTCTTCATTCCAATTATTGTTTCTTAGGAATTTCTGCACGATTCCATCAGTTTTGTGTTCTAAAAGTAGTAGAACATTTTTTGCTTTTTCAAATTCATCTGGATTTGTTTGTAAGATTAGTGAAATCTCAGTAACCCATTTTTCTACAACTCTTTCTCTGAGTTTTAAATCTTGGATACAATCAATATTGAGTACATTGATCGTATTGGGTCCTTGGCCACTATTTGGAATTCCATTGTGGACAGGCATTTTGAACTCGTATTTCTTTTTATTGCCTCTTCTTGTGGCTGTATAAGAAGATTCTGCTTCATCATCTTCCATATCTGAATATTCGAACTTAACAGTCTTTGTATTTGTTTTAAAATTATCTTCTTGTTCTGATTCAGTATCGGGTTCATTTATTTTAGTCATTCTAAAATATTGATCAAAAAGTTTGGGTTCTTTTTGATACAATTCTTCACATTCTTCAGTTTCTAAAGATAAAAGCTGAATAAGCTTTTGGTCAGTTTTATCATAATCTTCATATTGAAGGTTAAAGAAATATTTCTCGAGACGTTCAGAGATTGTTTCTTTCATTTTTATTCTTTCTTGAAAATGTTAATTTTCTGGGAATCTTTTGAGCTTCCTAAGTCAGGGTTTCCAACACTAGGATTGGGAGGTGAGTATTTCTTAAGACCTGAATATTTTCCAGGCTTGGTTTTTTGTTCTATGATGGAGATATTCTTGATGTGCTCAAGTATGTCTTTATTACATGGGCAAGAGTCAATCTTTTCAGATAACTCTTTAAAAAACAACCAATTTGTTGAAGAAGTCGCCAAAAAGGCAAATATTGAGGGCACTCTTAAGGAAACCAACATTAAGATCACTAATATACATGATCAGTTAAAACAACTAATAGGATGACCTCGATACCCGAGCTCAATAAATCAATCACCTCGATACCCGAGATAAATAGATCAATCAATCTCCTTAATGAAAAAATTGATGGGCTGATTATAAACATGGACTTAACATTCAATAAATACGTAACCATTACCCAGTTGGAAGTAGCATCTGCAAAAATTATTGCAGACATTATAAAAAAGGTTACAGAGGCCTATAGCAAAGATAAACAATTCTGCGACATAAATCCTCAAGAAAACTCTTGGGTTTTAAATATAGCTAGAAATAAAAAAGCTCTAGGAGAAACTCTTAGACCAAGAATTTCTATGGATTCACTCCACATAGGAGAAAGCTCGGAGAGAAAAGATAATAACCTAATAAGAAACATGTCTTTAAAAATTGATAGTCTACGCCAGAATATCAAACAAATCACTGACATTATAAATGAATAATAAAATTGATTTTCCTCATTTCTATAAAAAAGGTAAAACAGTCAAAATTAAAACTCTTGACGATAATACTGAAAAGAAAGAATACGTTTTCTCTACTTCTGGTAAAGCTGGTGTTCAAACAATCGTAAATCATTGCAATAATCTCAACCAAATCATTGCAAGATGTCTTTTAAAAACTTCAAAAATAAGCCATTATCTTGGTATTTCAAGAGATATTTCTACAGATATTTCAAAAAATAAAATACCTTTTAACCAATTTAAAAACGATTTAGCCTTTATGGTTAAAAACAATCTTGATAAAAAAGATTTTGAAAAATTCTTCGAAGTTATTGAAAGACAAAATAAATTAACTATCAAGTTAACCCAGTCTATTGACAAACATTCAATTCTTTTAGAAAACTCTTTAAAAAACAACCAATTTGTTGAAGAAGTCGCCAAAAAGGCAAATATTGAGGGCACTCTTAAGGAAACCAACATTAAGATCACTAATATACATGATCAGTTAAAACAACTAATAGGATGACCTCGATACCCGAGCTCAATAAATCAATCACCTCGATACCCGAGATAAATAGATCAATCAATCTCCTTAATGAAAAAATTGATGGGCTGATTATAAACATGGACTTAACATTCAATAAATACGTAACCATTACCCAGTTGGAAGTAGCATCTGCAAAAATTATTGCAGACATTACTAAAGAGTTATCTGAAAAGATTGACTCTTGCCCATGTAATAAAGACATACTTGAGCACATCAAGAATATCTCCATCATAGAACAAAAAACCAAGCCTGGAAAATATTCAGGTCTTAAGAAATACTCACCTCCCAATCCTAGTGTTGGAAACCCTGACTTAGGAAGCTCAAAAGATTCCCAGAAAATTAACATTTTCAAGAAAGAATAAAAATGAAAGAAACAATCTCTGAACGTCTCGAGAAATATTTCTTTAACCTTCAATATGAAGATTATGATAAAACTGACCAAAAGCTTATTCAGCTTTTATCTTTAGAAACTGAAGAATGTGAAGAATTGTATCAAAAAGAACCCAAACTTTTTGATCAATATTTTAGAATGACTAAAATAAATGAACCCGATACTGAATCAGAACAAGAAGATAATTTTAAAACAAATACAAAGACTGTTAAGTTCGAATATTCAGATATGGAAGATGATGAAGCAGAATCTTCTTATACAGCCACAAGAAGAGGCAATAAAAAGAAATACGAGTTCAAAATGCCTGTCCACAATGGAATTCCAAATAGTGGCCAAGGACCCAATACGATCAATGTACTCAATATTGATTGTATCCAAGATTTAAAACTCAGAGAAAGAGTTGTAGAAAAATGGGTTACTGAGATTTCACTAATCTTACAAACAAATCCAGATGAATTTGAAAAAGCAAAAAATGTTCTACTACTTTTAGAACACAAAACTGATGGAATCGTGCAGAAATTCCTAAGAAACAATAATTGGAATGAAGAACTACATGGCTCAGATCTTTTTGATAATCTCATAAATGTCATATACACTACTTTCTTAGGTCTTGATTATATTTCTAATAAAGACTTCACCATTAATAAGAAGGTTGACATAGCAAGAGTTTCAATGACTAAACTCCAATTACATGATATTAGTCTTCTCGACAAATACACATGTATGTATGAATCATATTTGTATGATATTCCACAGAGAAGTGAATATGCGCAATGGATATCTGCTTATCTCATGAAAATTCCAATTATTGGAGAAACCTGTACAGACAGATGGAAAAAAGAAGCTACTGGAGAAATCCAGCAAACCAGTCTTTCTTACGCAACAAAAATTGCAAAAGAAGAAATTGATAGAATCTGTCAAGACAGATATAAACAACAAAAGCTTAAAACTATAAGCAAAGATTGTTGTAGCATTCTCTCTGATTTCAAAAACTTTGATATTGGAAAGAAAAATTATACTAAGAAAAAGCATAAAAACAAAAAGAAATACAAATCTTTTTGGAAAAAGAAAAGAAGAAAATTTTCACCAGGAAAATACTTCAAGAAACCATCAAAAGAAACACCTAAGAAAACTACTTCTTGTCCGCAAGGAAAGAAAAAATGTAGGTGTTGGATCTGCAATGAAGAAGGACACTACGCAAACGAATGTCCAAATAGAAAAAAATACCCTGACAAAGTCAAGGTTTTACAAACCGCTAACAATGGAGGCTATGAAGCTCTTGAAGAAGAGTATGATGGTACGCAACATGTTTTTATATATCATGTTGAAACAGAATCTTCATCAGACACTGAAGAATACGAATCAACAACGGATGACTCAGACTAGTCCCATACATACCTCGCTTTTCAGGGAGGAGGAGATTAACCATTTTTGCGTAAACCTCCAGAAGATTGATGATTCCCTTATCATGAATCTTACTAATCCAAACTCTATTTATGTTTCTGCCTTCCTTAACTTTAAAGGATATAAAAAATTTAGAGTACATTGTTTTGTAGACACAGGTGCATCTTTATGTCTTGCAAGCAAATTCATCATTCCGGATGAACTCTGGGAAAACGCTCCCAAAGAAATTAGTGCCACTATTGCAAATGGTGAAACCATAAAAATTAATAAAGTTTGTAGAAATATTAATCTCGAACTTTCAGGAGAACATTTCAATGTTCCCACTATTTACCAACAAAATTCAGGAATTGATATCATAATTGGTAACAACTTCTGTCAAGTCTATGGACCATTCATACAATGGATAGATAGAATTGCCTTTCATCTTAATAATGATATGGTAATTATAAAAAAGGTTACAGAGGCCTATAGCAAAGGAAAACCAGGTTTTCTTGAAACTCAAGAAAAAGGTTCTAAAGAAAAACAAATTCCAGGTACTAATATAACTCATGAAGAGATTAATAAAGAAAGGATTATTTCTATTCAAACTACCAGGTTCAAACAGATTGAAGATCTTCTTGAAAAAGTTTGTTCTGAAAATCCTATTGATCCAAATAAAACCAAAGGATGGATGAAAGCTTCAATCAAGCTTATTGATCCCAAAACGGTTATTAGAGAAAAACCTATGGTTTACTCTCTACAAGATAGAGAAGAATTTTCCAAACAAATCAAAGAATTACTTGATATGAGACTAATTATAGAATCAAAATCCCCTCATATGTCTCCTGCCTTTCTTGTCAATAAAGAAGCAGAGAAAAGAAGAGGAAAGAAGCGAATGGTTGTTAACTACAAAGCAATCAATGATGCAACTATTGGAGACTCACATAATCTCCCCAATATGCACGAACTCTTGACTCTTCTACGAGGAAAAAACATTTATTCAAGTTTCGACTGCAAGTCAGGTTTCTGGCAAGTTCTACTTGATGAAGAATCGCAGCTTCTCACTGCCTTCACATGTCCTGATGGACTCTTTCAATGGAAAGTACTACCCTTTGGGCTTAAACAAGCTCCTAGTATTTTTCAAAGACACATGCAGAATGCTCTTCGAGGCCTTGAAGGTTTCTGCACTGTATACGTTGATGACATCATGATCTTCAGCAAAAATGAACAAGAACACTATGTTCATGTCACACAGGTTCTCAGAACTATTTTAAAATATGGTATAATACTTTCAAAAAAGAAAGCTCATCTTTTCAAAACAAAAATCAATTTTTTAGGTTTAGAAATAAATGAAGGTACCCATTGTCCTCAAAAACATATTCTTGAACATTTACATGACTTTCCAAATGTTTTAGAAGACAAAAAGCAACTACAAAGATTTCTTGGTGTTTTAACTTATGCTGAAACATATATTGAAAAACTTGCAGCCATGAGAAAACCTTTACAGGCAAAATTAAAAAAAGATGTCATTTGGAATTGGTCAAATGCTGATACAGACTACATCAAAAAGATAAAGAAAGTTTTAATCAATTTTCCAAAACTTTATCTTCCAAACATTGAAGACAGTTTAATTATTGAAACTGATGCTTCTGATGAATTTTGGGGAGGTGTTTTAAAAGCTAAAAACCCCAAAAACGAAGAACAAATTTGCAGGTACACCTCTGGCAGTTTCAAAGCAGCTGAGAAAAACTACCATAGCAATGAAAAAGAATTACTCGCTGTAAAAAGAGTTATTACAAAATTCTCTGTATATTTAACACCAGTAAATTTCCTGGTTCGTACAGATAATAAAAATTTTACTTATTTCCTCCGAACTAAGATTGCAGGAGATAACAAATTAGGCCGGCTAATACGTTGGCAAGAGTGGTTTTCACGATATACTTTCACTGTTGAACATCTCGCAGGAAACAAAAACGTACTGGCAGACTGCCTCACCCGTGACTTCAGGTATACCTTACATCATCCATGATCTCACTCGCTCCTCTCGAGCCCTATAAAAGGATATGATCCTCAAGACATATTTCCTCACAAAAACTTCACCTACAAAAAAGAGAGGGGGAGATTAGAGAAAAAAGTAAACAAAATTTGAGTTTACAAAAATGGAAGACCTCAACACTTTGAGGATGAAGAAACAAATGCTCCTCATAGAGCTATCTGCAATTGAGCAGAAAATCAACTTGTATGAACAAGTAACAACGGTCACCAATGTACCGGAAAGCGAAAGCTCAAAAACAAAGGCTATTCCAGTGCAAACGGCACCTGGTAAAGAATCAACAAATCCGTTGAAAGCTGATGCTTTGCTAAAAAGCATAATAAAGGAGACAGCTACTCCTCTTCCTGATGGAAAAACTAGCTTGTTGGTTGATACCAATCCTTGTACTGAAGGAATCAGTAAAATGACAACCTTGTCACCCATTAACAAATCTGTGCAGGAGTTTACACCAGATTACAAAAAAGCTCTTAACAAAGAAGCTGAAAGATTTTATGTAATCTACAAAGGACCTCATGCCGGTGTTCATACTGACTGGGGAATTACAGAAACATTCTGTAAAGTTGATAAAGTTACTTGCAAAAAATTCAGAAATGAAGCATCTGCAAGATTAAGCCTTGCCACTTATCAAGACGATACAAGCAAGACTAACCAACCACTTCTTCGACCAAAAATTCATAAAGTCAAAGAAGCTCACAGAGACCAAAGGTTTGACGTTCCAAATAACGCTCAACAAATGGTTAACTATCCTGAAATCTCTTTCGAAGACTTCAGAACAATCTGGAAGAAAGCAAGAGCTGCATGCCCAGAAGACCTTGTTCATGAAAAGTTTTTCACTACGGACAAGAAAACAAAAAGTCTGTTCAACTTCCTCGAAGGATCAGATGCAAAATTAGTCTACCAAGCCTTTCAAGCTGGACTAATCGACAATATCTACCCAAGTTGCAACCTTCAAGAACTCATTTTCTTCCCAAGCAACATGGTAGAATCCATTAAAAACTTTCGAAAGAAAGTACTTAAAGCAAAAGATAATCCGATCTACATCAGATGCATCTCTTCACTCCCAGAATGGATTCAAGAATCAACTCTTTCTCCATACCACTTTCTGGAAATTGGTCTTTCTAAAACCAATAGAGATATTGAACAATCTCAACCAATGGAAGACAAAGATCTACCTTTTACAGAGATTCTTCATCCCAATCGCATCAATGGTTTAAGAAGAATATCAGAAAAAATCATCGAGATTATCTCTGGTTCAAAAAAGAAGATTAATTATACCGACTCGCATTGTATAATTACAAGCTGGAGTTACAACAACACCAGCCAAGAAGATCTTCGTCAAGCCTCCAAGTTTGGCGAAAAATTCATGAACAATAGCATGGAAGTATCCAATGCTACACGCCAACACTTCTGCCGACATGCAGAACAACTTTTTGAAGAACATCTTTGTCACTTTTGCGAAAGCAAAGATTCGGAGACAATGGAGGGACCCCCCTCTGAAGATGACAAATCATCATCATCTTAAAGAAAGATGCTTCACGTGTCAAATGGCCCCAGCCACTCGAAATAATAATGCCCTTCTTCATTATTAGAAGCTTTCTAGCTGTCCACAATAATGTAATCTTTAGTGGATAAAAACGTCATGCCTGACATATTAGGCAAGGATCAGACCCTCTCAATGTATCTATAAATTGAGAGTTATGTTTTGTTTTAGGGACATCGCAAGAACGAGTGCAAGAAAAAACACTCTCTATCTAAAAATTTTCAGTTCAATGTCTAGTGAGTAATTCCTCCCTTAGAAGGGGAAAAATGTAAAATATTGTAAGAGTCTTCCCTTTTTGGGAACTCTGTTATCAATAAATCTTTGTTTTGTTATTTTTGAGTGTTCATACAATTTAGAGTGATGAAACTTGTAAGTGACAGAGTGTCAGGTCGACGATGATTAACAGTACCACAGGCACCATGCCAACAGGGAAAGCAACCACACAGACCAATGAACGACACAGGCTGGCTTGAATAGTTTCTATCTATGTAAGTATAACACTCACTACATCACAATTACACATTTATTGATACAAGAGTCTTCTTTTCACAATTTTTATATTTATTCCCTTCTTTGTTAAAACATAAATTCCGTACACATCCACACACCCAAACTGCTATCTGATACCAGTTTGGGTGTGTGGATGTGTACGGAATTTATGTTTTAACAAAGAAGGGAATAAATATAAAAATTGTGAAAAGAAGACTCTTGTATCAATAAATGTGTAATTGTGATGTAGTGAGTGTTATACTTACATAGATAGAAACTATTCAAGCCAGCCTGTGTCGTTCATTGGTCTGTGTGGTTGCTTTCCCTGTTGGCATGGTGCCTGTGGTACTGTTAATCATCGTCGACCTGACACTCTGTCACTTACAAGTTTCATCACTCTAAATTGTATGAACACTCAAAAATAACAAAACAAAGATTTATTGATAACAGAGTTCCCAAAAAGGGAAGACTCTTACAATATTTTACATTTTTCCCCTTCTAAGGGAGGAATTACTCACTAGACATTGAACTGAAAATTTTTAGATAGAGAGTGTTTTTTCTTGCACTCGTTCTTGCGATGTCCCTAAAACAAAACATAACTCTCAATTTATAGATACATTGAGAGGGTCTGATCCTTGCCTAATATGTCAGGCATGACGTTTTTATCCACTAAAGATTACATTATTGTGGACAGCTAGAAAGCTTCTAATAATGAAGAAGGGCATTATTATTTCGAGTGGCTGGGGCCATTTGACACGTGAAGCATCTTTCTTTAAGATGATGATGATTTGTCATCTTCAGAGGGGGGTCCCTCCATTGTCTCCGAATCTTTGCTTTCGCAAAAGTGACAAAGATGTTCTTCAAAAAGTTGTTCTGCATGTCGGCAGAAGTGTTGGCGTGTAGCATTGGATACTTCCATGCTATTGTTCATGAATTTTTCGCCAAACTTGGAGGCTTGACGAAGATCTTCTTGGCTGGTGTTGTTGTAACTCCAGCTTGTAATTATACAATGCGAGTCGGTATAATTAATCTTCTTTTTTGAACCAGAGATAATCTCGATGATTTTTTCTGATATTCTTCTTAAACCATTGATGCGATTGGGATGAAGAATCTCTGTAAAAGGTAGATCTTTGTCTTCCATTGGTTGAGATTGTTCAATATCTCTATTGGTTTTAGAAAGACCAATTTCCAGAAAGTGGTATGGAGAAAGAGTTGATTCTTGAATCCATTCTGGGAGTGAAGAGATGCATCTGATGTAGATCGGATTATCTTTTGCTTTAAGTACTTTCTTTCGAAAGTTTTTAATGGATTCTACCATGTTGCTTGGGAAGAAAATGAGTTCTTGAAGGTTGCAACTTGGGTAGATATTGTCGATTAGTCCAGCTTGAAAGGCTTGGTAGACTAATTTTGCATCTGATCCTTCGAGGAAGTTGAACAGACTTTTTGTTTTCTTGTCCGTAGTGAAAAACTTTTCATGAACAAGGTCTTCTGGGCATGCAGCTCTTGCTTTCTTCCAGATTGTTCTGAAGTCTTCGAAAGAGATTTCAGGATAGTTAACCATTTGTTGAGCGTTATTTGGAACGTCAAACCTTTGGTCTCTGTGAGCTTCTTTGACTTTATGAATTTTTGGTCGAAGAAGTGGTTGGTTAGTCTTGCTTGTATCGTCTTGATAAGTGGCAAGGCTTAATCTTGCAGATGCTTCATTTCTGAATTTTTTGCAAGTAACTTTATCAACTTTACAGAATGTTTCTGTAATTCCCCAGTCAGTATGAACACCGGCATGAGGTCCTTTGTAGATTACATAAAATCTTTCAGCTTCTTTGTTAAGAGCTTTTTTGTAATCTGGTGTAAACTCCTGCACAGATTTGTTAATGGGTGACAAGGTTGTCATTTTACTGATTCCTTCAGTACAAGGATTGGTATCAACCAACAAGCTAGTTTTTCCATCAGGAAGAGGAGTAGCTGTCTCCTTTATTATGCTTTTTAGCAAAGCATCAGCTTTCAACGGATTTGTTGATTCTTTACCAGGTGCCGTTTGCACTGGAATAGCCTTTGTTTTTGAGCTTTCGCTTTCCGGTACATTGGTGACCGTTGTTACTTGTTCATACAAGTTGATTTTCTGCTCAATTGCAGATAGCTCTATGAGGAGCATTTGTTTCTTCATCCTCAAAGTGTTGAGGTCTTCCATTTTTGTAAACTCAAATTTTGTTTACTTTTTTCTCTAATCTCCCCCTCTCTTTTTTGTAGGTGAAGTTTTTGTGAGGAAATATGTCTTGAGGATCATATCCTTTTATAGGGCTCGAGAGGAGCGAGTGAGATCATGGATGATGTAAGGTATACCTGAAGTCACGGGTGAGGCAGTCTGCCAGTACGTTTTTGTTTCCTGCGAGATGTTCAACAGTGAAAGTATATCGTGAAAACCACTCTTGCCAACGTATTAGCCGGCCTAATTTGTTATCTCCTGCAATCTTAGTTCGGAGGAAATAAGTAAAATTTTTATTATCTGTACGAACCAGGAAATTTACTGGTGTTAAATATACAGAGAATTTTGTAATAACTCTTTTTACAGCGAGTAATTCTTTTTCATTGCTATGGTAGTTTTTCTCAGCTGCTTTGAAACTGCCAGAGGTGTACCTGCAAATTTGTTCTTCGTTTTTGGGGTTTTTAGCTTTTAAAACACCTCCCCAAAATTCATCAGAAGCATCAGTTTCAATAATTAAACTGTCTTCAATGTTTGGAAGATAAAGTTTTGGAAAATTGATTAAAACTTTCTTTATCTTTTTGATGTAGTCTGTATCAGCATTTGACCAATTCCAAATGACATCTTTTTTTAATTTTGCCTGTAAAGGTTTTCTCATGGCTGCAAGTTTTTCAATATATGTTTCAGCATAAGTTAAAACACCAAGAAATCTTTGTAGTTGCTTTTTGTCTTCTAAAACATTTGGAAAGTCATGTAAATGTTCAAGAATATGTTTTTGAGGACAATGGGTACCTTCATTTATTTCTAAACCTAAAAAATTGATTTTTGTTTTGAAAAGATGAGCTTTCTTTTTTGAAAGTATTATACCATATTTTAAAATAGTTCTGAGAACCTGTGTGACATGAACATAGTGTTCTTGTTCATTTTTGCTGAAGATCATGATGTCATCAACGTATACAGTGCAGAAACCTTCAAGGCCTCGAAGAGCATTCTGCATGTGTCTTTGAAAAATACTAGGAGCTTGTTTAAGCCCAAAGGGTAGTACTTTCCATTGAAAGAGTCCATCAGGACATGTGAAGGCAGTGAGAAGCTGCGATTCTTCATCAAGTAGAACTTGCCAGAAACCTGACTTGCAGTCGAAACTTGAATAAATGTTTTTTCCTCGTAGAAGAGTCAAGAGTTCGTGCATATTGGGGAGATTATGTGAGTCTCCAATAGTTGCATCATTGATTGCTTTGTAGTTAACAACCATTCGCTTCTTTCCTCTTCTTTTCTCTGCTTCTTTATTGACAAGAAAGGCAGGAGACATATGAGGGGATTTTGATTCTATAATTAGTCTCATATCAAGTAATTCTTTGATTTGTTTGGAAAATTCTTCTCTATCTTGTAGAGAGTAAACCATAGGTTTTTCTCTAATAACCGTTTTGGGATCAATAAGCTTGATTGAAGCTTTCATCCATCCTTTGGTTTTATTTGGATCAATAGGATTTTCAGAACAAACTTTTTCAAGAAGATCTTCAATCTGTTTGAACCTGGTAGTTTGAATAGAAATAATCCTTTCTTTATTAATCTCTTCATGAGTTATATTAGTACCTGGAATTTGTTTTTCTTTAGAACCTTTTTCTTGAGTTTCAAGAAAACCTGGTTTTCCTTTGCTATAGGCCTCTGTAACCTTTTTTATAATTACCATATCATTATTAAGATGAAAGGCAATTCTATCTATCCATTGTATGAATGGTCCATAGACTTGACAGAAGTTGTTACCAATTATGATATCAATTCCTGAATTTTGTTGGTAAATAGTGGGAACATTGAAATGTTCTCCTGAAAGTTCGAGATTAATATTTCTACAAACTTTATTAATTTTTATGGTTTCACCATTTGCAATAGTGGCACTAATTTCTTTGGGAGCGTTTTCCCAGAGTTCATCCGGAATGATGAATTTGCTTGCAAGACATAAAGATGCACCTGTGTCTACAAAACAATGTACTCTAAATTTTTTATATCCTTTAAAGTTAAGGAAGGCAGAAACATAAATAGAGTTTGGATTAGTAAGATTCATGATAAGGGAATCATCAATCTTCTGGAGGTTTACGCAAAAATGGTTAATCTCCTCCTCCCTGAAAAGCGAGGTATGTATGGGACTAGTCTGAGTCATCCGTTGTTGATTCGTATTCTTCAGTGTCTGATGAAGATTCTGTTTCAACATGATATATAAAAACATGTTGCGTACCATCATACTCTTCTTCAAGAGCTTCATAGCCTCCATTGTTAGCGGTTTGTAAAACCTTGACTTTGTCAGGGTATTTTTTTCTATTTGGACATTCGTTTGCGTAGTGTCCTTCTTCATTGCAGATCCAACACCTACATTTTTTCTTTCCTTGCGGACAAGAAGTAGTTTTCTTAGGTGTTTCTTTTGATGGTTTCTTGAAGTATTTTCCTGGTGAAAATTTTCTTCTTTTCTTTTTCCAAAAAGATTTGTATTTCTTTTTGTTTTTATGCTTTTTCTTAGTATAATTTTTCTTTCCAATATCAAAGTTTTTGAAATCAGAGAGAATGCTACAACAATCTTTGCTTATAGTTTTAAGCTTTTGTTGTTTATATCTGTCTTGACAGATTCTATCAATTTCTTCTTTTGCAATTTTTGTTGCGTAAGAAAGACTGGTTTGCTGGATTTCTCCAGTAGCTTCTTTTTTCCATCTGTCTGTACAGGTTTCTCCAATAATTGGAATTTTCATGAGATAAGCAGATATCCATTGCGCATATTCACTTCTCTGTGGAATATCATACAAATATGATTCATACATACATGTGTATTTGTCGAGAAGACTAATATCATGTAATTGGAGTTTAGTCATTGAAACTCTTGCTATGTCAACCTTCTTATTAATGGTGAAGTCTTTATTAGAAATATAATCAAGACCTAAGAAAGTAGTGTATATGACATTTATGAGATTATCAAAAAGATCTGAGCCATGTAGTTCTTCATTCCAATTATTGTTTCTTAGGAATTTCTGCACGATTCCATCAGTTTTGTGTTCTAAAAGTAGTAGAACATTTTTTGCTTTTTCAAATTCATCTGGATTTGTTTGTAAGATTAGTGAAATCTCAGTAACCCATTTTTCTACAACTCTTTCTCTGAGTTTTAAATCTTGGATACAATCAATATTGAGTACATTGATCGTATTGGGTCCTTGGCCACTATTTGGAATTCCATTGTGGACAGGCATTTTGAACTCGTATTTCTTTTTATTGCCTCTTCTTGTGGCTGTATAAGAAGATTCTGCTTCATCATCTTCCATATCTGAATATTCGAACTTAACAGTCTTTGTATTTGTTTTAAAATTATCTTCTTGTTCTGATTCAGTATCGGGTTCATTTATTTTAGTCATTCTAAAATATTGATCAAAAAGTTTGGGTTCTTTTTGATACAATTCTTCACATTCTTCAGTTTCTAAAGATAAAAGCTGAATAAGCTTTTGGTCAGTTTTATCATAATCTTCATATTGAAGGTTAAAGAAATATTTCTCGAGACGTTCAGAGATTGTTTCTTTCATTTTTATTCTTTCTTGAAAATGTTAATTTTCTGGGAATCTTTTGAGCTTCCTAAGTCAGGGTTTCCAACACTAGGATTGGGAGGTGAGTATTTCTTAAGACCTGAATATTTTCCAGGCTTGGTTTTTTGTTCTATGATGGAGATATTCTTGATGTGCTCAAGTATGTCTTTATTACATGGGCAAGAGTCAATCTTTTCAGATAACTCTTTAGTAATGTCTGCAATAATTTTTGCAGATGCTACTTCCAACTGGGTAATGGTTACGTATTTATTGAATGTTAAGTCCATGTTTATAATCAGCCCATCAATTTTTTCATTAAGGAGATTGATTGATCTATTTATCTCGGGTATCGAGGTGATTGATTTATTGAGCTCGGGTATCGAGGTCATCCTATTAGTTGTTTTAACTGATCATGTATATTAGTGATCTTAATGTTGGTTTCCTTAAGAGTGCCCTCAATATTTGCCTTTTTGGCGACTTCTTCAACAAATTGGTTGTTTTTTAAAGAGTTTTCTAAAAGAATTGAATGTTTGTCAATAGACTGGGTTAACTTGATAGTTAATTTATTTTGTCTTTCAATAACTTCGAAGAATTTTTCAAAATCTTTTTTATCAAGATTGTTTTTAACCATAAAGGCTAAATCGTTTTTAAATTGGTTAAAAGGTATTTTATTTTTTGAAATATCTGTAGAAATATCTCTTGAAATACCAAGATAATGGCTTATTTTTGAAGTTTTTAAAAGACATCTTGCAATGATTTGGTTGAGATTATTGCAATGATTTACGATTGTTTGAACACCAGCTTTACCAGAAGTAGAGAAAACGTATTCTTTCTTTTCAGTATTATCGTCAAGAGTTTTAATTTTGACTGTTTTACCTTTTTTATAGAAATGAGGAAAATCAATTTTATTATTCATTTATAATGTCAGTGATTTGTTTGATATTCTGGCGTAGACTATCAATTTTTAAAGACATGTTTCTTATTAGGTTATTATCTTTTCTCTCCGAGCTTTCTCCTATGTGGAGTGAATCCATAGAAATTCTTGGTCTAAGAGTTTCTCCTAGAGCTTTTTTATTTCTAGCTATATTTAAAACCCAAGAGTTTTCTTGAGGATTTATGTCGCAGAATTGTTTATCTTTGACATGGCCTATTTCTGAAAAGACATCATCAAGTTCGATGTACTCGTCTTTCTTATAGTCTATGCTATGGTGACTGTTGGTCAGGGCATATCCTATGAGATATGTTATGGTGAAAGGTTTATCACCTGGACTCATTAGGTCACTTCTTTCAAAGTGATGTATAAAAGATAAGGTTTTATCTATATTTGCAGATTTTAAATCCAGAGCAAACTTTGGATAGACTGAAAACATAAACTTTTGGTAAGCAAGGTTTCCCTTTGCAGCACCTAAGATGCAGTCCTGTCTGTCAGTAATTCTGTTGTCAATTAAGGCCATTTTTATGGGAGAATTTATTCCTGCTTGGAATTGGGATTTTAACAAAATTTTTACAGCTCCGATATGGACCATTCTAATTTTTGATCTAATCTCAACTGGAATACTTTTTAAGTTATTATGTATTTGCTCCTTAGTTAAAAGGGGTAGAAAGACAGCTCCTATTGTATCTTTTATGTCTACGGACATTTCTTTAGTACTAACAAAGTAGAAAATTTCATTTTTCCTTTTAAGGGGATTTAGAATACTAAGTTTAGAAGGAACATTTTTGAAAATGTTTTCTTTCTTTATTTTTAAATCAATTTTCTTAACTCTAGAGAGAAGGTCTTGTTTTATTAAAAGATTTGCATGAAAGCCGTCTTCATCTTCAACATAAGTTAAGATTTGTTTTTCTTCTGAATTATTTTCTTCAGTGTTGTTGAAAATTTCATTATTCATTTTAAGAAAAGCTAACAGGTTAAAATAAACTTTCTGAGTTTTGAAACTAATTTTTTATTTCTATCAAGATGTTCTTGATGTACTTTTTGCTTATGCAGGAGATACATACGTATATTAACCAAGTTTGGTATATATTCGTGAGTATGTTTATTTTGTGCTTGTAGAATTCTGAAATCTATATGCACCAAGTCTTTTTTATTATTGAAAAGTATTTCTTTATGTTGAGAGATTTCAATCTCTTTATTATGAATATGTTCAAACTTTACTCTGTAAAGTGTTTTATTATAATGTAATGCCATATTTATCAAGGCTCTGATACCAGTTTGGGTGTGTGGATGTGTACGGAATTTATGTTTTAACAAAGAAGGGAATAAATATAAAAATTGTGAAAAGAAGACTCTTGTATCAATAAATGTGTAATTGTGATGTAGTGAGTGTTATACTTACATAGATAGAAACTATTCAAGCCAGCCTGTGTCGTTCATTGGTCTGTGTGGTTGCTTTCCCTGTTGGCATGGTGCCTGTGGTACTGTTAATCATCGTCGACCTGACACTCTGTCACTTACAAGTTTCATCACTCTAAATTGTATGAACACTCAAAAATAACAAAACAAAGATTTATTGATAACAGAGTTCCCAAAAAGGGAAGACTCTTACAATATTTTACATTTTTCCCCTTCTAAGGGAGGAATTACTCACTAGACATTGAACTGAAAATTTTTAGATAGAGAGTGTTTTTTCTTGCACTCGTTCTTGCGATGTCTCTAAAACAAAACATAACTCTCAATTTATAGATACATTGAGAGGGTCTGATCCTTGCCTAATATGTCAGGCATGACGTTTTTATCCACTAAAGATTACATTATTGTGGACAGCTAGAAAGCTTCTAATAATGAAGAAGGGCATTATTATTTCGAGTGGCTGGGGCCATTTGACACGTGAAGCATCTTTCTTTAAGATGATGATGATTTGTCATCTTCAGAGGGGGGTCCCTCCATTGTCTCCGAATCTTTGCTTTCGCAAAAGTGACAAAGATGTTCTTCAAAAAGTTGTTCTGCATGTCGGCAGAAGTGTTGGCGTGTAGCATTGGATACTTCCATGCTATTGTTCATGAATTTTTCGCCAAACTTGGAGGCTTGACGAAGATCTTCTTGGCTGGTGTTGTTGTAACTCCAGCTTGTAATTATATAATGCGAGTCGGTATAATTAATCTTCTTTTTTGAACCAGAGATAATCTCGATGATTTTTTCTGATATTCTTCTTAAACCATTGATGCGATTGGGATGAAGAATCTCTGTAAAAGGTAGATCTTTGTCTTCCATTGGTTGAGATTGTTCAATATCTCTATTGGTTTTAGAAAGACCAATTTCCAGAAAGTGGTATGGAGAAAGAGTTGATTCTTGAATCCATTCTGGGAGTGAAGAGATGCATCTGATGTAGATCGGATTATCTTTTGCTTTAAGTACTTTCTTTCGAAAGTTTTTAATGGATTCTACCATGTTGCTTGGGAAGAAAATGAGTTCTTGAAGGTTGCAACTTGGGTAGATATTGTCGATTAGTCCAGCTTGAAAGGCTTGGTAGACTAATTTTGCATCTGATCCTTCGAGGAAGTTGAACAGACTTTTTGTTTTCTTGTCCGTAGTGAAAAACTTTTCATGAACAAGGTCTTCTGGGCATGCAGCTCTTGCTTTCTTCCAGATTGTTCTGAAGTCTTCGAAAGAGATTTCAGGATAGTTAACCATTTGTTGAGCGTTATTTGGAACGTCAAACCTTTGGTCTCTGTGAGCTTCTTTGACTTTATGAATTTTTGGTCGAAGAAGTGGTTGGTTAGTCTTGCTTGTATCGTCTTGATAAGTGGCAAGGCTTAATCTTGCAGATGCTTCATTTCTGAATTTTTTGCAAGTAACTTTATCAACTTTACAGAATGTTTCTGTAATTCCCCAGTCAGTATGAACACCGGCATGAGGTCCTTTGTAGATTACATAAAATCTTTCAGCTTCTTTGTTAAGAGCTTTTTTGTAATCTGGTGTAAACTCCTGCACAGATTTGTTAATGGGTGACAAGGTTGTCATTTTACTGATTCCTTCAGTACAAGGATTGGTATCAACCAACAAGCTAGTTTTTCCATCAGGAAGAGGAGTAGCTGTCTCCTTTATTATGCTTTTTAGCAAAGCATCAGCTTTCAACGGATTTGTTGATTCTTTACCAGGTGCCGTTTGCACTGGAATAGCCTTTGTTTTTGAGCTTTCGCTTTCCGGTACATTGGTGACCGTTGTTACTTGTTCATACAAGTTGATTTTCTGCTCAATTGCAGATAGCTCTATGAGGAGCATTTGTTTCTTCATCCTCAAAGTGTTGAGGTCTTCCATTTTTGTAAACTCAAATTTTGTTTACTTTTTTCTCTAATCTCCCCCTCTCTTTTTTGTAGGTGAAGTTTTTGTGAGGAAATATGTCTTGAGGATCATATCCTTTTATAGGGCTCGAGAGGAGCGAGTGAGATCATGGATGATGTAAGGTATACCTGAAGTCACGGGTGAGGCAGTCTGCCAGTACGTTTTTGTTTCCTGCGAGATGTTCAACAGTGAAAGTATATCGTGAAAACCACTCTTGCCAACGTATTAGCCGGCCTAATTTGTTATCTCCTGCAATCTTAGTTCGGAGGAAATAAGTAAAATTTTTATTATCTGTACGAACCAGGAAATTTACTGGTGTTAAATATACAGAGAATTTTGTAATAACTCTTTTTACAGCGAGTAATTCTTTTTCATTGCTATGGTAGTTTTTCTCAGCTGCTTTGAAACTGCTAGAGGTGTACCTGCAAATTTGTTCTTCGTTTTTGGGGTTTTTAGCTTTTAAAACACCTCCCCAAAATTCATCAGAAGCATCAGTTTCAATAATTAAACTGTCTTCAATGTTTGGAAGATAAAGTTTTGGAAAATTGATTAAAACTTTCTTTATCTTTTTGATGTAGTCTGTATCAGCATTTGACCAATTCCAAATGACATCTTTTTTTAATTTTGCCTGTAAAGGTTTTCTCATGGCTGCAAGTTTTTCAATATATGTTTCAGCATAAGTTAAAACACCAAGAAATCTTTGTAGTTGCTTTTTGTCTTCTAAAACATTTGGAAAGTCATGTAAATGTTCAAGAATATGTTTTTGAGGACAATGGGTACCTTCATTTATTTCTAAACCTAAAAAATTGATTTTTGTTTTGAAAAGATGAGCTTTCTTTTTTGAAAGTATTATACCATATTTTAAAATAGTTCTGAGAACCTGTGTGACATGAACATAGTGTTCTTGTTCATTTTTGCTGAAGATCATGATGTCATCAACGTATACAGTGCAGAAACCTTCAAGGCCTCGAAGAGCATTCTGCATGTGTCTTTGAAAAATACTAGGAGCTTGTTTAAGCCCAAAGGGTAGTACTTTCCATTGAAAGAGTCCATCAGGACATGTGAAGGCAGTGAGAAGCTGCGATTCTTCATCAAGTAGAACTTGCCAGAAACCTGACTTGCAGTCGAAACTTGAATAAATGTTTTTTCCTCGTAGAAGAGTCAAGAGTTCGTGCATATTGGGGAGATTATGTGAGTCTCCAATAGTTGCATCATTGATTGCTTTGTAGTTAACAACCATTCGCTTCTTTCCTCTTCTTTTCTCTGCTTCTTTATTGACAAGAAAGGCAGGAGACATATGAGGGGATTTTGATTCTATAATTAGTCTCATATCAAGTAATTCTTTGATTTGTTTGGAAAATTCTTCTCTATCTTGTAGAGAGTAAACCATAGGTTTTTCTCTAATAACCGTTTTGGGATCAATAAGCTTGATTGAAGCTTTCATCCATCCTTTGGTTTTATTTGGATCAATAGGATTTTCAGAACAAACTTTTTCAAGAAGATCTTCAATCTGTTTGAACCTGGTAGTTTGAATAGAAATAATCCTTTCTTTATTAATCTCTTCATGAGTTATATTAGTACCTGGAATTTGTTTTTCTTTAGAACCTTTTTCTTGAGTTTCAAGAAAACCTGGTTTTCCTTTGCTATAGGCCTCTGTAACCTTTTTTATAATTACCATATCATTATTAAGATGAAAGGCAATTCTATCTATCCATTGTATGAATGGTCCATAGACTTGACAGAAGTTGTTACCAATTATGATATCAATTCCTGAATTTTGTTGGTAAATAGTGGGAACATTGAAATGTTCTCCTGAAAGTTCGAGATTAATATTTCTACAAACTTTATTAATTTTTATGGTTTCACCATTTGCAATAGTGGCACTAATTTCTTTGGGAGCGTTTTCCCAGAGTTCATCCGGAATGATGAATTTGCTTGCAAGACATAAAGATGCACCTGTGTCTACAAAACAATGTACTCTAAATTTTTTATATCCTTTAAAGTTAAGGAAGGCAGAAACATAAATAGAGTTTGGATTAGTAAGATTCATGATAAGGGAATCATCAATCTTCTGGAGGTTTACGCAAAAATGGTTAATCTCCTCCTCCCTGAAAAGCGAGGTATGTATGGGACTAGTCTGAGTCATCCGTTGTTGATTCGTATTCTTCAGTGTCTGATGAAGATTCTGTTTCAACATGATATATAAAAACATGTTGCGTACCATCATACTCTTCTTCAAGAGCTTCATAGCCTCCATTGTTAGCGGTTTGTAAAACCTTGACTTTGTCAGGGTATTTTTTTCTATTTGGACATTCGTTTGCGTAGTGTCCTTCTTCATTGCAGATCCAACACCTACATTTTTTCTTTCCTTGCGGACAAGAAGTAGTTTTCTTAGGTGTTTCTTTTGATGGTTTCTTGAAGTATTTTCCTGGTGAAAATTTTCTTCTTTTCTTTTTCCAAAAAGATTTGTATTTCTTTTTGTTTTTATGCTTTTTCTTAGTATAATTTTTCTTTCCAATATCAAAGTTTTTGAAATCAGAGAGAATGCTACAACAATCTTTGCTTATAGTTTTAAGCTTTTGTTGTTTATATCTGTCTTGACAGATTCTATCAATTTCTTCTTTTGCAATTTTTGTTGCGTAAGAAAGACTGGTTTGCTGGATTTCTCCAGTAGCTTCTTTTTTCCATCTGTCTGTACAGGTTTCTCCAATAATTGGAATTTTCATGAGATAAGCAGATATCCATTGCGCATATTCACTTCTCTGTGGAATATCATACAAATATGATTCATACATACATGTGTATTTGTCGAGAAGACTAATATCATGTAATTGGAGTTTAGTCATTGAAACTCTTGCTATGTCAACCTTCTTATTAATGGTGAAGTCTTTATTAGAAATATAATCAAGACCTAAGAAAGTAGTGTATATGACATTTATGAGATTATCAAAAAGATCTGAGCCATGTAGTTCTTCATTCCAATTATTGTTTCTTAGGAATTTCTGCACGATTCCATCAGTTTTGTGTTCTAAAAGTAGTAGAACATTTTTTGCTTTTTCAAATTCATCTGGATTTGTTTGTAAGATTAGTGAAATCTCAGTAACCCATTTTTCTACAACTCTTTCTCTGAGTTTTAAATCTTGGATACAATCAATATTGAGTACATTGATCGTATTGGGTCCTTGGCCACTATTTGGAATTCCATTGTGGACAGGCATTTTGAACTCGTATTTCTTTTTATTGCCTCTTCTTGTGGCTGTATAAGAAGATTCTGCTTCATCATCTTCCATATCTGAATATTCGAACTTAACAGTCTTTGTATTTGTTTTAAAATTATCTTCTTGTTCTGATTCAGTATCGGGTTCATTTATTTTAGTCATTCTAAAATATTGATCAAAAAGTTTGGGTTCTTTTTGATACAATTCTTCACATTCTTCAGTTTCTAAAGATAAAAGCTGAATAAGCTTTTGGTCAGTTTTATCATAATCTTCATATTGAAGGTTAAAGAAATATTTCTCGAGACGTTCAGAGATTGTTTCTTTCATTTTTATTCTTTCTTGAAAATGTTAATTTTCTGGGAATCTTTTGAGCTTCCTAAGTCAGGGTTTCCAACACTAGGATTGGGAGGTGAGTATTTCTTAAGACCTGAATATTTTCCAGGCTTGGTTTTTTGTTCTATGATGGAGATATTCTTGATGTGCTCAAGTATGTCTTTATTACATGGGCAAGAGTCAATCTTTTCAGATAACTCTTTAGTAATGTCTGCAATAATTTTTGCAGATGCTACTTCCAACTGGGTAATGGTTACGTATTTATTGAATGTTAAGTCCATGTTTATAATCAGCCCATCAATTTTTTCATTAAGGAGATTGATTGATCTATTTATCTCGGGTATCGAGGTGATTGATTTATTGAGCTCGGGTATCGAGGTCATCCTATTAGTTGTTTTAACTGATCATGTATATTAGTGATCTTAATGTTGGTTTCCTTAAGAGTGCCCTCAATATTTGCCTTTTTGGCGACTTCTTCAACAAATTGGTTGTTTTTTAAAGAGTTTTCTAAAAGAATTGAATGTTTGTCAATAGACTGGGTTAACTTGATAGTTAATTTATTTTGTCTTTCAATAACTTCGAAGAATTTTTCAAAATCTTTTTTATCAAGATTGTTTTTAACCATAAAGGCTAAATCGTTTTTAAATTGGTTAAAAGGTATTTTATTTTTTGAAATATCTGTAGAAATATCTCTTGAAATACCAAGATAATGGCTTATTTTTGAAGTTTTTAAAAGACATCTTGCAATGATTTGGTTGAGATTATTGCAATGATTTACGATTGTTTGAACACCAGCTTTACCAGAAGTAGAGAAAACGTATTCTTTCTTTTCAGTATTATCGTCAAGAGTTTTAATTTTGACTGTTTTACCTTTTTTATAGAAATGAGGAAAATCAATTTTATTATTCATTTATAATGTCAGTGATTTGTTTGATATTCTGGCGTAGACTATCAATTTTTAAAGACATGTTTCTTATTAGGTTATTATCTTTTCTCTCCGAGCTTTCTCCTATGTGGAGTGAATCCATAGAAATTCTTGGTCTAAGAGTTTCTCCTAGAGCTTTTTTATTTCTAGCTATATTTAAAACCCAAGAGTTTTCTTGAGGATTTATGTCGCAGAATTGTTTATCTTTGACATGGCCTATTTCTGAAAAGACATCATCAAGTTCGATGTACTCGTCTTTCTTATAGTCTATGCTATGGTGACTGTTGGTCAGGGCATATCCTATGAGATATGTTATGGTGAAAGGTTTATCACCTGGACTCATTAGGTCACTTCTTTCAAAGTGATGTATAAAAGATAAGGTTTTATCTATATTTGCAGATTTTAAATCCAGAGCAAACTTTGGATAGACTGAAAACATAAACTTTTGGTAAGCAAGGTTTCCCTTTGCAGCACCTAAGATGCAGTCCTGTCTGTCAGTAATTCTGTTGTCAATTAAGGCCATTTTTATGGGAGAATTTATTCCTGCTTGGAATTGGGATTTTAACAAAATTTTTACAGCTCCGATATGGACCATTCTAATTTTTGATCTAATCTCAACTGGAATACTTTTTAAGTTATTATGTATTTGCTCCTTAGTTAAAAGGGGTAGAAAGACAGCTCCTATTGTATCTTTTATGTCTACGGACATTTCTTTAGTACTAACAAAGTAGAAAATTTCATTTTTCCTTTTAAGGGGATTTAGAATACTAAGTTTAGAAGGAACATTTTTGAAAATGTTTTCTTTCTTTATTTTTAAATCAATTTTCTTAACTCTAGAGAGAAGGTCTTGTTTTATTAAAAGATTTGCATGAAAGCCGTCTTCATCTTCAACATAAGTTAAGATTTGTTTTTCTTCTGAATTATTTTCTTCAGTGTTGTTGAAAATTTCATTATTCATTTTAAGAAAAGCTAACAGGTTAAAATAAACTTTCTGAGTTTTGAAACTAATTTTTTATTTCTATCAAGATGTTCTTGATGTACTTTTTGCTTATGCAGGAGATACATACGTATATTAACCAAGTTTGGTATATATTCGTGAGTATGTTTATTTTGTGCTTGTAGAATTCTGAAATCTATATGCACCAAGTCTTTTTTATTATTGAAAAGTATTTCTTTATGTTGAGAGATTTCAATCTCTTTATTATGAATATGTTCAAACTTTACTCTGTAAAGTGTTTTATTATAATGTAATGCCATATTTATCAAGGCTCTGATACCAGTTTGGGTGTGTGGATGTGTACGGAATTTATGTTTTAACAAAGAAGGGAATAAATATAAAAATTGTGAAAAGAAGACTCTTGTATCAATAAATGTGTAATTGTGATGTAGTGAGTGTTATACTTACATAGATAGAAACTATTCAAGCCAGCCTGTGTCGTTCATTGGTCTGTGTGGTTGCTTTCCCTGTTGGCATGGTGCCTGTGGTACTGTTAATCATCGTCGACCTGACACTCTGTCACTTACAAGTTTCATCACTCTAAATTGTATGAACACTCAAAAATAACAAAACAAAGATTTATTGATAACAGAGTTCCCAAAAAGGGAAGACTCTTACAATATTTTACATTTTTCCCCTTCTAAGGGAGGAATTACTCACTAGACATTGAACTGAAAATTTTTAGATAGAGAGTGTTTTTTCTTGCACTCGTTCTTGCGATGTCCCTAAAACAAAACATAACTCTCAATTTATAGATACATTGAGAGGGTCTGATCCTTGCCTAATATGTCAGGCATGACGTTTTTATCCACTAAAGATTACATTATTGTGGACAGCTAGAAAGCTTCTAATAATGAAGAAGGGCATTATTATTTCGAGTGGCTGGGGCCATTTGACACGTGAAGCATCTTTCTTTAAGATGATGATGATTTGTCATCTTCAGAGGGGGGTCCCTCCATTGTCTCCGAATCTTTGCTTTCGCAAAAGTGACAAAGATGTTCTTCAAAAAGTTGTTCTGCATGTCGGCAGAAGTGTTGGCGTGTAGCATTGGATACTTCCATGCTATTGTTCATGAATTTTTCGCCAAACTTGGAGGCTTGACGAAGATCTTCTTGGCTGGTGTTGTTGTAACTCCAGCTTGTAATTATACAATGCGAGTCGGTATAATTAATCTTCTTTTTTGAACCAGAGATAATCTCGATGATTTTTTCTGATATTCTTCTTAAACCATTGATGCGATTGGGATGAAGAATCTCTGTAAAAGGTAGATCTTTGTCTTCCATTGGTTGAGATTGTTCAATATCTCTATTGGTTTTAGAAAGACCAATTTCCAGAAAGTGGTATGGAGAAAGAGTTGATTCTTGAATCCATTCTGGGAGTGAAGAGATGCATCTGATGTAGATCGGATTATCTTTTGCTTTAAGTACTTTCTTTCGAAAGTTTTTAATGGATTCTACCATGTTGCTTGGGAAGAAAATGAGTTCTTGAAGGTTGCAACTTGGGTAGATATTGTCGATTAGTCCAGCTTGAAAGGCTTGGTAGACTAATTTTGCATCTGATCCTTCGAGGAAGTTGAACAGACTTTTTGTTTTCTTGTCCGTAGTGAAAAACTTTTCATGAACAAGGTCTTCTGGGCATGCAGCTCTTGCTTTCTTCCAGATTGTTCTGAAGTCTTCGAAAGAGATTTCAGGATAGTTAACCATTTGTTGAGCGTTATTTGGAACGTCAAACCTTTGGTCTCTGTGAGCTTCTTTGACTTTATGAATTTTTGGTCGAAGAAGTGGTTGGTTAGTCTTGCTTGTATCGTCTTGATAAGTGGCAAGGCTTAATCTTGCAGATGCTTCATTTCTGAATTTTTTGCAAGTAACTTTATCAACTTTACAGAATGTTTCTGTAATTCCCCAGTCAGTATGAACACCGGCATGAGGTCCTTTGTAGATTACATAAAATCTTTCAGCTTCTTTGTTAAGAGCTTTTTTGTAATCTGGTGTAAACTCCTGCACAGATTTGTTAATGGGTGACAAGGTTGTCATTTTACTGATTCCTTCAGTACAAGGATTGGTATCAACCAACAAGCTAGTTTTTCCATCAGGAAGAGGAGTAGCTGTCTCCTTTATTATGCTTTTTAGCAAAGCATCAGCTTTCAACGGATTTGTTGATTCTTTACCAGGTGCCGTTTGCACTGGAATAGCCTTTGTTTTTGAGCTTTCGCTTTCCGGTACATTGGTGACCGTTGTTACTTGTTCATACAAGTTGATTTTCTGCTCAATTGCAGATAGCTCTATGAGGAGCATTTGTTTCTTCATCCTCAAAGTGTTGAGGTCTTCCATTTTTGTAAACTCAAATTTTGTTTACTTTTTTCTCTAATCTCCCCCTCTCTTTTTTGTAGGTGAAGTTTTTGTGAGGAAATATGTCTTGAGGATCATATCCTTTTATAGGGCTCGAGAGGAGCGAGTGAGATCATGGATGATGTAAGGTATACCTGAAGTCACGGGTGAGGCAGTCTGCCAGTACGTTTTTGTTTCCTGCGAGATGTTCAACAGTGAAAGTATATCGTGAAAACCACTCTTGCCAACGTATTAGCCGGCCTAATTTGTTATCTCCTGCAATCTTAGTTCGGAGGAAATAAGTAAAATTTTTATTATCTGTACGAACCAGGAAATTTACTGGTGTTAAATATACAGAGAATTTTGTAATAACTCTTTTTACAGCGAGTAATTCTTTTTCATTGCTATGGTAGTTTTTCTCAGCTGCTTTGAAACTGCCAGAGGTGTACCTGCAAATTTGTTCTTCGTTTTTGGGGTTTTTAGCTTTTAAAACACCTCCCCAAAATTCATCAGAAGCATCAGTTTCAATAATTAAACTGTCTTCAATGTTTGGAAGATAAAGTTTTGGAAAATTGATTAAAACTTTCTTTATCTTTTTGATGTAGTCTGTATCAGCATTTGACCAATTCCAAATGACATCTTTTTTTAATTTTGCCTGTAAAGGTTTTCTCATGGCTGCAAGTTTTTCAATATATGTTTCAGCATAAGTTAAAACACCAAGAAATCTTTGTAGTTGCTTTTTGTCTTCTAAAACATTTGGAAAGTCATGTAAATGTTCAAGAATATGTTTTTGAGGACAATGGGTACCTTCATTTATTTCTAAACCTAAAAAATTGATTTTTGTTTTGAAAAGATGAGCTTTCTTTTTTGAAAGTATTATACCATATTTTAAAATAGTTCTGAGAACCTGTGTGACATGAACATAGTGTTCTTGTTCATTTTTGCTGAAGATCATGATGTCATCAACGTATACAGTGCAGAAACCTTCAAGGCCTCGAAGAGCATTCTGCATGTGTCTTTGAAAAATACTAGGAGCTTGTTTAAGCCCAAAGGGTAGTACTTTCCATTGAAAGAGTCCATCAGGACATGTGAAGGCAGTGAGAAGCTGCGATTCTTCATCAAGTAGAACTTGCCAGAAACCTGACTTGCAGTCGAAACTTGAATAAATGTTTTTTCCTCGTAGAAGAGTCAAGAGTTCGTGCATATTGGGGAGATTATGTGAGTCTCCAATAGTTGCATCATTGATTGCTTTGTAGTTAACAACCATTCGCTTCTTTCCTCTTCTTTTCTCTGCTTCTTTATTGACAAGAAAGGCAGGAGACATATGAGGGGATTTTGATTCTATAATTAGTCTCATATCAAGTAATTCTTTGATTTGTTTGGAAAATTCTTCTCTATCTTGTAGAGAGTAAACCATAGGTTTTTCTCTAATAACCGTTTTGGGATCAATAAGCTTGATTGAAGCTTTCATCCATCCTTTGGTTTTATTTGGATCAATAGGATTTTCAGAACAAACTTTTTCAAGAAGATCTTCAATCTGTTTGAACCTGGTAGTTTGAATAGAAATAATCCTTTCTTTATTAATCTCTTCATGAGTTATATTAGTACCTGGAATTTGTTTTTCTTTAGAACCTTTTTCTTGAGTTTCAAGAAAACCTGGTTTTCCTTTGCTATAGGCCTCTGTAACCTTTTTTATAATTACCATATCATTATTAAGATGAAAGGCAATTCTATCTATCCATTGTATGAATGGTCCATAGACTTGACAGAAGTTGTTACCAATTATGATATCAATTCCTGAATTTTGTTGGTAAATAGTGGGAACATTGAAATGTTCTCCTGAAAGTTCGAGATTAATATTTCTACAAACTTTATTAATTTTTATGGTTTCACCATTTGCAATAGTGGCACTAATTTCTTTGGGAGCGTTTTCCCAGAGTTCATCCGGAATGATGAATTTGCTTGCAAGACATAAAGATGCACCTGTGTCTACAAAACAATGTACTCTAAATTTTTTATATCCTTTAAAGTTAAGGAAGGCAGAAACATAAATAGAGTTTGGATTAGT
Organism: Lactuca serriola; assembly: GCF_051521515.1. Lineage (NCBI taxonomy): Eukaryota > Viridiplantae > Streptophyta > Magnoliopsida > Asterales > Asteraceae > Lactuca > Lactuca serriola. Next base: position 85,735 of record NW_027629673.1, read on the forward strand.
AAGATTCATGATAAGGGAATCATCAATCTTCTGGAGGTTTACGCAAAAATGGTTAATCTCCTCCTCCCTGAAAAGCGAGGTATGTATGGGACTAGTCTGAGTCATCCGTTGTTGATTCGTATTCTTCAGTGTCTGATGAAGATTCTGTTTCAACATGATATATAAAAACATGTTGCGTACCATCATACTCTTCTTCAAGAGCTTCATAGCCTCCATTGTTAGCGGTTTGTAAAACCTTGACTTTGTCAGGGTATTTTTTTCTATTTGGACATTCGTTTGCGTAGTGTCCTTCTTCATTGCAGATCCAACACCTACATTTTTTCTTTCCTTGCGGACAAGAAGTAGTTTTCTTAGGTGTTTCTTTTGATGGTTTCTTGAAGTATTTTCCTGGTGAAAATTTTCTTCTTTTCTTTTTCCAAAAAGATTTGTATTTCTTTTTGTTTTTATGCTTTTTCTTAGTATAATTTTTCTTTCCAATATCAAAGTTTTTGAAATCAGAGAGAATGCTACAACAATCTTTGCTTATAGTTTTAAGCTTTTGTTGTTTATATCTGTCTTGACAGATTCTATCAATTTCTTCTTTTGCAATTTTTGTTGCGTAAGAAAGACTGGTTTGCTGGATTTCTCCAGTAGCTTCTTTTTTCCATCTGTCTGTACAGGTTTCTCCAATAATTGGAATTTTCATGAGATAAGCAGATATCCATTGCGCATATTCACTTCTCTGTGGAATATCATACAAATATGATTCATACATACATGTGTATTTGTCGAGAAGACTAATATCATGTAATTGGAGTTTAGTCATTGAAACTCTTGCTATGTCAACCTTCTTATTAATGGTGAAGTCTTTATTAGAAATATAATCAAGACCTAAGAAAGTAGTGTATATGACATTTATGAGATTATCAAAAAGATCTGAGCCATGTAGTTCTTCATTCCAATTATTGTTTCTTAGGAATTTCTGCACGATTCCATCAGTTTTGTGTTCTAAAAGTAGTAGAACATTTTTTGCTTTTTCAAATTCATCTGGATTTGTTTGTAAGATTAGTGAAATCTCAGTAACCCATTTTTCTACAACTCTTTCTCTGAGTTTTAAATCTTGGATACAATCAATATTGAGTACATTGATCGTATTGGGTCCTTGGCCACTATTTGGAATTCCATTGTGGACAGGCATTTTGAACTCGTATTTCTTTTTATTGCCTCTTCTTGTGGCTGTATAAGAAGATTCTGCTTCATCATCTTCCATATCTGAATATTCGAACTTAACAGTCTTTGTATTTGTTTTAAAATTATCTTCTTGTTCTGATTCAGTATCGGGTTCATTTATTTTAGTCATTCTAAAATATTGATCAAAAAGTTTGGGTTCTTTTTGATACAATTCTTCACATTCTTCAGTTTCTAAAGATAAAAGCTGAATAAGCTTTTGGTCAGTTTTATCATAATCTTCATATTGAAGGTTAAAGAAATATTTCTCGAGACGTTCAGAGATTGTTTCTTTCATTTTTATTCTTTCTTGAAAATGTTAATTTTCTGGGAATCTTTTGAGCTTCCTAAGTCAGGGTTTCCAACACTAGGATTGGGAGGTGAGTATTTCTTAAGAGTGCCCTCAATATTTGCCTTTTTGGCGACTTCTTCAACAAATTGGTTGTTTTTTAAAGAGTTTTCTAAAAGAATTGAATGTTTGTCAATAGACTGGGTTAACTTGATAGTTAATTTATTTTGTCTTTCAATAACTTCGAAGAATTTTTCAAAATCTTTTTTATCAAGATTGTTTTTAACCATAAAGGCTAAATCGTTTTTAAATTGGTTAAAAGGTATTTTATTTTTTGAAATATCTGTAGAAATATCTCTTGAAATACCAAGATAATGGCTTATTTTTGAAGTTTTTAAAAGACATCTTGCAATGATTTGGTTGAGATTATTGCAATGATTTACGATTGTTTGAACACCAGCTTTACCAGAAGTAGAGAAAACGTATTCTTTCTTTTCAGTATTATCGTCAAGAGTTTTAATTTTGACTGTTTTACCTTTTTTATAGAAATGAGGAAAATCAATTTTATTATTCATTTATAATGTCAGTGATTTGTTTGATATTCTGGCGTAGACTATCAATTTTTAAAGACATGTTTCTTATTAGGTTATTATCTTTTCTCTCCGAGCTTTCTCCTATGTGGAGTGAATCCATAGAAATTCTTGGTCTAAGAGTTTCTCCTAGAGCTTTTTTATTTCTAGCTATATTTAAAACCCAAGAGTTTTCTTGAGGATTTATGTCGCAGAATTGTTTATCTTTGACATGGCCTATTTCTGAAAAGACATCATCAAGTTCGATGTACTCGTCTTTCTTATAGTCTATGCTATGGTGACTGTTGGTCAGGGCATATCCTATGAGATATGTTATGGTGAAAGGTTTATCACCTGGACTCATTAGGTCACTTCTTTCAAAGTGATGTATAAAAGATAAGGTTTTATCTATATTTGCAGATTTTAAATCCAGAGCAAACTTTGGATAGACTGAAAACATAAACTTTTGGTAAGCAAGGTTTCCCTTTGCAGCACCTAAGATGCAGTCCTGTCTGTCAGTAATTCTGTTGTCAATTAAGGCCATTTTTATGGGAGAATTTATTCCTGCTTGGAATTGGGATTTTAACAAAATTTTTACAGCTCCGATATGGACCATTCTAATTTTTGATCTAATCTCAACTGGAATACTTTTTAAGTTATTATGTATTTGCTCCTTAGTTAAAAGGGGTAGAAAGACAGCTCCTATTGTATCTTTTATGTCTACGGACATTTCTTTAGTACTAACAAAGTAGAAAATTTCATTTTTCCTTTTAAGGGGATTTAGAATACTAAGTTTAGAAGGAACATTTTTGAAAATGTTTTCTTTCTTTATTTTTAAATCAATTTTCTTAACTCTAGAGAGAAGGTCTTGTTTTATTAAAAGATTTGCATGAAAGCCGTCTTCATCTTCAACATAAGTTAAGATTTGTTTTTCTTCTGAATTATTTTCTTCAGTGTTGTTGAAAATTTCATTATTCATTTTAAGAAAAGCTAACAGGTTAAAATAAACTTTCTGAGTTTTGAAACTAATTTTTTATTTCTATCAAGATGTTCTTGATGTACTTTTTGCTTATGCAGGAGATACATACGTATATTAACCAAGTTTGGTATATATTCGTGAGTATGTTTATTTTGTGCTTGTAGAATTCTGAAATCTATATGCACCAAGTCTTTTTTATTATTGAAAAGTATTTCTTTATGTTGAGAGATTTCAATCTCTTTATTATGAATATGTTCAAACTTTACTCTGTAAAGTGTTTTATTATAATGTAATGCCATATTTATCAAGGCTCTGATACCAGTTTGGGTGTGTGGATGTGTACGGAATTTATGTTTTAACAAAGAAGGGAATAAATATAAAAATTGTGAAAAGAAGACTCTTGTATCAATAAATGTGTAATTGTGATGTAGTGAGTGTTATACTTACATAGATAGAAACTATTCAAGCCAGCCTGTGTCGTTCATTGGTCTGTGTGGTTGCTTTCCCTGTTGGCATGGTGCCTGTGGTACTGTTAATCATCGTCGACCTGACACTCTGTCACTTACAAGTTTCATCACTCTAAATTGTATGAACACTCAAAAATAACAAAACAAAGATTTATTGATAACAGAGTTCCCAAAAAGGGAAGACTCTTACAATATTTTACATTTTTCCCCTTCTAAGGGAGGAATTACTCACTAGACATTGAACTGAAAATTTTTAGATAGAGAGTGTTTTTTCTTGCACTCGTTCTTGCGATGTCCCTAAAACAAAACATAACTCTCAATTTATAGATACATTGAGAGGGTCTGATCCTTGCCTAATATGTCAGGCATGACGTTTTTATCCACTAAAGATTACATTATTGTGGACAGCTAGAAAGCTTCTAATAATGAAGAAGGGCATTATTATTTCGAGTGGCTGGGGCCATTTGACACGTGAAGCATCTTTCTTTAAGATGATGATGATTTGTCATCTTCAGAGGGGGGTCCCTCCATTGTCTCCGAATCTTTGCTTTCGCAAAAGTGACAAAGATGTTCTTCAAAAAGTTGTTCTGCATGTCGGCAGAAGTGTTGGCGTGTAGCATTGGATACTTCCATGCTATTGTTCATGAATTTTTCGCCAAACTTGGAGGCTTGACGAAGATCTTCTTGGCTGGTGTTGTTGTAACTCCAGCTTGTAATTATACAATGCGAGTCGGTATAATTAATCTTCTTTTTTGAACCAGAGATAATCTCGATGATTTTTTCTGATATTCTTCTTAAACCATTGATGCGATTGGGATGAAGAATCTCTGTAAAAGGTAGATCTTTGTCTTCCATTGGTTGAGATTGTTCAATATCTCTATTGGTTTTAGAAAGACCAATTTCCAGAAAGTGGTATGGAGAAAGAGTTGATTCTTGAATCCATTCTGGGAGTGAAGAGATGCATCTGATGTAGATCGGATTATCTTTTGCTTTAAGTACTTTCTTTCGAAAGTTTTTAATGGATTCTACCATGTTGCTTGGGAAGAAAATGAGTTCTTGAAGGTTGCAACTTGGGTAGATATTGTCGATTAGTCCAGCTTGAAAGGCTTGGTAGACTAATTTTGCATCTGATCCTTCGAGGAAGTTGAACAGACTTTTTGTTTTCTTGTCCGTAGTGAAAAACTTTTCATGAACAAGGTCTTCTGGGCATGCAGCTCTTGCTTTCTTCCAGATTGTTCTGAAGTCTTCGAAAGAGATTTCAGGATAGTTAACCATTTGTTGAGCGTTATTTGGAACGTCAAACCTTTGGTCTCTGTGAGCTTCTTTGACTTTATGAATTTTTGGTCGAAGAAGTGGTTGGTTAGTCTTGCTTGTATCGTCTTGATAAGTGGCAAGGCTTAATCTTGCAGATGCTTCATTTCTGAATTTTTTGCAAGTAACTTTATCAACTTTACAGAATGTTTCTGTAATTCCCCAGTCAGTATGAACACCGGCATGAGGTCCTTTGTAGATTACATAAAATCTTTCAGCTTCTTTGTTAAGAGCTTTTTTGTAATCTGGTGTAAACTCCTGCACAGATTTGTTAATGGGTGACAAGGTTGTCATTTTACTGATTCCTTCAGTACAAGGATTGGTATCAACCAACAAGCTAGTTTTTCCATCAGGAAGAGGAGTAGCTGTCTCCTTTATTATGCTTTTTAGCAAAGCATCAGCTTTCAACGGATTTGTTGATTCTTTACCAGGTGCCGTTTGCACTGGAATAGCCTTTGTTTTTGAGCTTTCGCTTTCCGGTACATTGGTGACCGTTGTTACTTGTTCATACAAGTTGATTTTCTGCTCAATTGCAGATAGCTCTATGAGGAGCATTTGTTTCTTCATCCTCAAAGTGTTGAGGTCTTCCATTTTTGTAAACTCAAATTTTGTTTACTTTTTTCTCTAATCTCCCCCTCTCTTTTTTGTAGGTGAAGTTTTTGTGAGGAAATATGTCTTGAGGATCATATCCTTTTATAGGGCTCGAGAGGAGCGAGTGAGATCATGGATGATGTAAGGTATACCTGAAGTCACGGGTGAGGCAGTCTGCCAGTACGTTTTTGTTTCCTGCGAGATGTTCAACAGTGAAAGTATATCGTGAAAACCACTCTTGCCAACGTATTAGCCGGCCTAATTTGTTATCTCCTGCAATCTTAGTTCGGAGGAAATAAGTAAAATTTTTATTATCTGTACGAACCAGGAAATTTACTGGTGTTAAATATACAGAGAATTTTGTAATAACTCTTTTTACAGCGAGTAATTCTTTTTCATTGCTATGGTAGTTTTTCTCAGCTGCTTTGAAACTGCCAGAGGTGTACCTGCAAATTTGTTCTTCGTTTTTGGGGTTTTTAGCTTTTAAAACACCTCCCCAAAATTCATCAGAAGCATCAGTTTCAATAATTAAACTGTCTTCAATGTTTGGAAGATAAAGTTTTGGAAAATTGATTAAAACTTTCTTTATCTTTTTGATGTAGTCTGTATCAGCATTTGACCAATTCCAAATGACATCTTTTTTTAATTTTGCCTGTAAAGGTTTTCTCATGGCTGCAAGTTTTTCAATATATGTTTCAGCATAAGTTAAAACACCAAGAAATCTTTGTAGTTGCTTTTTGTCTTCTAAAACATTTGGAAAGTCATGTAAATGTTCAAGAATATGTTTTTGAGGACAATGGGTACCTTCATTTATTTCTAAACCTAAAAAATTGATTTTTGTTTTGAAAAGATGAGCTTTCTTTTTTGAAAGTATTATACCATATTTTAAAATAGTTCTGAGAACCTGTGTGACATGAACATAGTGTTCTTGTTCATTTTTGCTGAAGATCATGATGTCATCAACGTATACAGTGCAGAAACCTTCAAGGCCTCGAAGAGCATTCTGCATGTGTCTTTGAAAAATACTAGGAGCTTGTTTAAGCCCAAAGGGTAGTACTTTCCATTGAAAGAGTCCATCAGGACATGTGAAGGCAGTGAGAAGCTGCGATTCTTCATCAAGTAGAACTTGCCAGAAACCTGACTTGCAGTCGAAACTTGAATAAATGTTTTTTCCTCGTAGAAGAGTCAAGAGTTCGTGCATATTGGGGAGATTATGTGAGTCTCCAATAGTTGCATCATTGATTGCTTTGTAGTTAACAACCATTCGCTTCTTTCCTCTTCTTTTCTCTGCTTCTTTATTGACAAGAAAGGCAGGAGACATATGAGGGGATTTTGATTCTATAATTAGTCTCATATCAAGTAATTCTTTGATTTGTTTGGAAAATTCTTCTCTATCTTGTAGAGAGTAAACCATAGGTTTTTCTCTAATAACCGTTTTGGGATCAATAAGCTTGATTGAAGCTTTCATCCATCCTTTGGTTTTATTTGGATCAATAGGATTTTCAGAACAAACTTTTTCAAGAAGATCTTCAATCTGTTTGAACCTGGTAGTTTGAATAGAAATAATCCTTTCTTTATTAATCTCTTCATGAGTTATATTAGTACCTGGAATTTGTTTTTCTTTAGAACCTTTTTCTTGAGTTTCAAGAAAACCTGGTTTTCCTTTGCTATAGGCCTCTGTAACCTTTTTTATAATTACCATATCATTATTAAGATGAAAGGCAATTCTATCTATCCATTGTATGAATGGTCCATAGACTTGACAGAAGTTGTTACCAATTATGATATCAATTCCTGAATTTTGTTGGTAAATAGTGGGAACATTGAAATGTTCTCCTGAAAGTTCGAGATTAATATTTCTACAAACTTTATTAATTTTTATGGTTTCACCATTTGCAATAGTGGCACTAATTTCTTTGGGAGCGTTTTCCCAGAGTTCATCCGGAATGATGAATTTGCTTGCAAGACATAAAGATGCACCTGTGTCTACAAAACAATGTACTCTAAATTTTTTATATCCTTTAAAGTTAAGGAAGGCAGAAACATAAATAGAGTTTGGATTAGTAAGATTCATGATAAGGGAATCATCAATCTTCTGGAGGTTTACGCAAAAATGGTTAATCTCCTCCTCCCTGAAAAGCGAGGTATGTATGGGACTAGTCTGAGTCATCCGTTGTTGATTCGTATTCTTCAGTGTCTGATGAAGATTCTGTTTCAACATGATATATAAAAACATGTTGCGTACCATCATACTCTTCTTCAAGAGCTTCATAGCCTCCATTGTTAGCGGTTTGTAAAACCTTGACTTTGTCAGGGTATTTTTTTCTATTTGGACATTCGTTTGCGTAGTGTCCTTCTTCATTGCAGATCCAACACCTACATTTTTTCTTTCCTTGCGGACAAGAAGTAGTTTTCTTAGGTGTTTCTTTTGATGGTTTCTTGAAGTATTTTCCTGGTGAAAATTTTCTTCTTTTCTTTTTCCAAAAAGATTTGTATTTCTTTTTGTTTTTATGCTTTTTCTTAGTATAATTTTTCTTTCCAATATCAAAGTTTTTGAAATCAGAGAGAATGCTACAACAATCTTTGCTTATAGTTTTAAGCTTTTGTTGTTTATATCTGTCTTGACAGATTCTATCAATTTCTTCTTTTGCAATTTTTGTTGCGTAAGAAAGACTGGTTTGCTGGATTTCTCCAGTAGCTTCTTTTTTCCATCTGTCTGTACAGGTTTCTCCAATAATTGGAATTTTCATGAGATAAGCAGATATCCATTGCGCATATTCACTTCTCTGTGGAATATCATACAAATATGATTCATACATACATGTGTATTTGTCGAGAAGACTAATATCATGTAATTGGAGTTTAGTCATTGAAACTCTTGCTATGTCAACCTTCTTATTAATGGTGAAGTCTTTATTAGAAATATAATCAAGACCTAAGAAAGTAGTGTATATGACATTTATGAGATTATCAAAAAGATCTGAGCCATGTAGTTCTTCATTCCAATTATTGTTTCTTAGGAATTTCTGCACGATTCCATCAGTTTTGTGTTCTAAAAGTAGTAGAACATTTTTTGCTTTTTCAAATTCATCTGGATTTGTTTGTAAGATTAGTGAAATCTCAGTAACCCATTTTTCTACAACTCTTTCTCTGAGTTTTAAATCTTGGATACAATCAATATTGAGTACATTGATCGTATTGGGTCCTTGGCCACTATTTGGAATTCCATTGTGGACAGGCATTTTGAACTCGTATTTCTTTTTATTGCCTCTTCTTGTGGCTGTATAAGAAGATTCTGCTTCATCATCTTCCATATCTGAATATTCGAACTTAACAGTCTTTGTATTTGTTTTAAAATTATCTTCTTGTTCTGATTCAGTATCGGGTTCATTTATTTTAGTCATTCTAAAATATTGATCAAAAAGTTTGGGTTCTTTTTGATACAATTCTTCACATTCTTCAGTTTCTAAAGATAAAAGCTGAATAAGCTTTTGGTCAGTTTTATCATAATCTTCATATTGAAGGTTAAAGAAATATTTCTCGAGACGTTCAGAGATTGTTTCTTTCATTTTTATTCTTTCTTGAAAATGTTAATTTTCTGGGAATCTTTTGAGCTTCCTAAGTCAGGGTTTCCAACACTAGGATTGGGAGGTGAGTATTTCTTAAGACCTGAATATTTTCCAGGCTTGGTTTTTTGTTCTATGATGGAGATATTCTTGATGTGCTCAAGTATGTCTTTATTACATGGGCAAGAGTCAATCTTTTCAGATAACTCTTTAGTAATGTCTGCAATAATTTTTGCAGATGCTACTTCCAACTGGGTAATGGTTACGTATTTATTGAATGTTAAGTCCATGTTTATAATCAGCCCATCAATTTTTGCAGATGCTACTTCCAACTGGGTAATGGTTACGTATTTATTGAATGTTAAGTCCATGTTTATAATCAGCCCATCAATTTTTTCATTAAGGAGATTGATTGATCTATTTATCTCGGGTATCGAGGTGATTGATTTATTGAGCTCGGGTATCGAGGTCATCCTATTAGTTGTTTTAACTGATCATGTATATTAGTGATCTTAATGTTGGTTTCCTTAAGAGTGCCCTCAATATTTGCCTTTTTGGCGACTTCTTCAACAAATTGGTTGTTTTTTAAAGAGTTTTCTAAAAGAATTGAATGTTTGTCAATAGACTGGGTTAACTTGATAGTTAATTTATTTTGTCTTTCAATAACTTCGAAGAATTTTTCAAAATCTTTTTTATCAAGATTGTTTTTAACCATAAAGGCTAAATCGTTTTTAAATTGGTTAAAAGGTATTTTATTTTTTGAAATATCTGTAGAAATATCTCTTGAAATACCAAGATAATGGCTTATTTTTGAAGTTTTTAAAAGACATCTTGCAATGATTTGGTTGAGATTATTGCAATGATTTACGATTGTTTGAACACCAGCTTTACCAGAAGTAGAGAAAACGTATTCTTTCTTTTCAGTATTATCGTCAAGAGTTTTAATTTTGACTGTTTTACCTTTTTTATAGAAATGAGGAAAATCAATTTTATTATTCATTTATAATGTCAGTGATTTGTTTGATATTCTGGCGTAGACTATCAATTTTTAAATCAATTTTCTTAACTCTAGAGAGAAGGTCTTGTTTTATTAAAAGATTTGCATGAAAGCCGTCTTCATCTTCAACATAAGTTAAGATTTGTTTTTCTTCTGAATTATTTTCTTCAGTGTTGTTGAAAATTTCATTATTCATTTTAAGAAAAGCTAACAGGTTAAAATAAACTTTCTGAGTTTTGAAACTAATTTTTTATTTCTATCAAGATGTTCTTGATGTACTTTTTGCTTATGCAGGAGATACATACGTATATTAACCAAGTTTGGTATATATTCGTGAGTATGTTTATTTTGTGCTTGTAGAATTCTGAAATCTATATGCACCAAGTCTTTTTTATTATTGAAAAGTATTTCTTTATGTTGAGAGATTTCAATCTCTTTATTATGAATATGTTCAAACTTTACTCTGTAAAGTGTTTTATTATAATGTAATGCCATATTTATCAAGGCTCTGATACCAGTTTGGGTGTGTGGATGTGTACGGAATTTATGTTTTAACAAAGAAGGGAATAAATATAAAAATTGTGAAAAGAAGACTCTTGTATCAATAAATGTGTAATTGTGATGTAGTGAGTGTTATACTTACATAGATAGAAACTATTCAAGCCAGCCTGTGTCGTTCATTGGTCTGTGTGGTTGCTTTCCCTGTTGGCATGGTGCCTGTGGTACTGTTAATCATCGTCGACCTGACACTCTGTCACTTACAAGTTTCATCACTCTAAATTGTATGAACACTCAAAAATAACAAAACAAAGATTTATTGATAACAGAGTTCCCAAAAAGGGAAGACTCTTACAATATTTTACATTTTTCCCCTTCTAAGGGAGGAATTACTCACTAGACATTGAACTGAAAATTTTTAGATAGAGAGTGTTTTTTCTTGCACTCGTTCTTGCGATCTCCCTAAAACAAAACATAACTCTCAATTTATAGATACATTGAGAGGGTCTGATCCTTGCCTAATATGTCAGGCATGACGTTTTTATCCACTAAAGATTACATTATTGTGGACAGCTAGAAAGCTTCTAATAATGAAGAAGGGCATTATTATTTCGAGTGGCTGGGGCCATTTGACACGTGAAGCATCTTTCTTTAAGATGATGATGATTTGTCATCTTCAGAGGGGGGTCCCTCCATTGTCTCCGAATCTTTGCTTTCGCAAAAGTGACAAAGATGTTCTTCAAAAAGTTGTTCTGCATGTCGGCAGAAGTGTTGGCGTGTAGCATTGGATACTTCCATGCTATTGTTCATGAATTTTTCGCCAAACTTGGAGGCTTGACGAAGATCTTCTTGGCTGGTGTTGTTGTAACTCCAGCTTGTAATTATACAATGCGAGTCGGTATAATTAATCTTCTTTTTTGAACCAGAGATAATCTCGATGATTTTTTCTGATATTCTTCTTAAACCATTGATGCGATTGGGATGAAGAATCTCTGTAAAAGGTAGATCTTTGTCTTCCATTGGTTGAGATTGTTCAATATCTCTATTGGTTTTAGAAAGACCAATTTCCAGAAAGTGGTATGGAGAAAGAGTTGATTCTTGAATCCATTCTGGGAGTGAAGAGATGCATCTGATGTAGATCGGATTATCTTTTGCTTTAAGTACTTTCTTTCGAAAGTTTTTAATGGATTCTACCATGTTGCTTGGGAAGAAAATGAGTTCTTGAAGGTTGCAACTTGGGTAGATATTGTCGATTAGTCCAGCTTGAAAGGCTTGGTAGACTAATTTTGCATCTGATCCTTCGAGGAAGTTGAACAGACTTTTTGTTTTCTTGTCCGTAGTGAAAAACTTTTCATGAACAAGGTCTTCTGGGCATGCAGCTCTTGCTTTCTTCCAGATTGTTCTGAAGTCTTCGAAAGAGATTTCAGGATAGTTAACCATTTGTTGAGCGTTATTTGGAACGTCAAACCTTTGGTCTCTGTGAGCTTCTTTGACTTTATGAATTTTTGGTCGAAGAAGTGGTTGGTTAGTCTTGCTTGTATCGTCTTGATAAGTGGCAAGGCTTAATCTTGCAGATGCTTCATTTCTGAATTTTTTGCAAGTAACTTTATCAACTTTACAGAATGTTTCTGTAATTCCCCAGTCAGTATGAACACCGGCATGAGGTCCTTTGTAGATTACATAAAATCTTTCAGCTTCTTTGTTAAGAGCTTTTTTGTAATCTGGTGTAAACTCCTGCACAGATTTGTTAATGGGTGACAAGGTTGTCATTTTACTGATTCCTTCAGTACAAGGATTGGTATCAACCAACAAGCTAGTTTTTCCATCAGGAAGAGGAGTAGCTGTCTCCTTTATTATGCTTTTTAGCAAAGCATCAGCTTTCAACGGATTTGTTGATTCTTTACCAGGTGCCGTTTGCACTGGAATAGCCTTTGTTTTTGAGCTTTCGCTTTCCGGTACATTGGTGACCGTTGTTACTTGTTCATACAAGTTGATTTTCTGCTCAATTGCAGATAGCTCTATGAGGAGCATTTGTTTCTTCATCCTCAAAGTGTTGAGGTCTTCCATTTTTGTAAACTCAAATTTTGTTTACTTTTTTCTCTAATCTCCCCCTCTCTTTTTTGTAGGTGAAGTTTTTGTGAGGAAATATGTCTTGAGGATCATATCCTTTTATAGGGCTCGAGAGGAGCGAGTGAGATCATGGATGATGTAAGGTATACCTGAAGTCACGGGTGAGGCAGTCTGCCAGTACGTTTTTGTTTCCTGCGAGATGTTCAACAGTGAAAGTATATCGTGAAAACCACTCTTGCCAACGTATTAGCCGGCCTAATTTGTTATCTCCTGCAATCTTAGTTCGGAGGAAATAAGTAAAATTTTTATTATCTGTACGAACCAGGAAATTTACTGGTGTTAAATATACAGAGAATTTTGTAATAACTCTTTTTACAGCGAGTAATTCTTTTTCATTGCTATGGTAGTTTTTCTCAGCTGCTTTGAAACTGCCAGAGGTGTACCTGCAAATTTGTTCTTCGTTTTTGGGGTTTTTAGCTTTTAAAACACCTCCCCAAAATTCATCAGAAGCATCAGTTTCAATAATTAAACTGTCTTCAATGTTTGGAAGATAAAGTTTTGGAAAATTGATTAAAACTTTCTTTATCTTTTTGATGTAGTCTGTATCAGCATTTGACCAATTCCAAATGACATCTTTTTTTAATTTTGCCTGTAAAGGTTTTCTCATGGCTGCAAGTTTTTCAATATATGTTTCAGCATAAGTTAAAACACCAAGAAATCTTTGTAGTTGCTTTTTGTCTTCTAAAACATTTGGAAAGTCATGTAAATGTTCAAGAATATGTTTTTGAGGACAATGGGTACCTTCATTTATTTCTAAACCTAAAAAATTGATTTTTGTTTTGAAAAGATGAGCTTTCTTTTTTGAAAGTATTATACCATATTTTAAAATAGTTCTGAGAACCTGTGTGACATGAACATAGTGTTCTTGTTCATTTTTGCTGAAGATCATGATGTCATCAACGTATACAGTGCAGAAACCTTCAAGGCCTCGAAGAGCATTCTGCATGTGTCTTTGAAAAATACTAGGAGCTTGTTTAAGCCCAAAGGGTAGTACTTTCCATTGAAAGAGTCCATCAGGACATGTGAAGGCAGTGAGAAGCTGCGATTCTTCATCAAGTAGAACTTGCCAGAAACCTGACTTGCAGTCGAAACTTGAATAAATGTTTTTTCCTCGTAGAAGAGTCAAGAGTTCGTGCATATTGGGGAGATTATGTGAGTCTCCAATAGTTGCATCATTGATTGCTTTGTAGTTAACAACCATTCGCTTCTTTCCTCTTCTTTTCTCTGCTTCTTTATTGACAAGAAAGGCAGGAGACATATGAGGGGATTTTGATTCTATAATTAGTCTCATATCAAGTAATTCTTTGATTTGTTTGGAAAATTCTTCTCTATCTTGTAGAGAGTAAACCATAGGTTTTTCTCTAATAACCGTTTTGGGATCAATAAGCTTGATTGAAGCTTTCATCCATCCTTTGGTTTTATTTGGATCAATAGGATTTTCAGAACAAACTTTTTCAAGAAGATCTTCAATCTGTTTGAACCTGGTAGTTTGAATAGAAATAATCCTTTCTTTATTAATCTCTTCATGAGTTATATTAGTACCTGGAATTTGTTTTTCTTTAGAACCTTTTTCTTGAGTTTCAAGAAAACCTGGTTTTCCTTTGCTATAGGCCTCTGTAACCTTTTTTATAATTACCATATCATTATTAAGATGAAAGGCAATTCTATCTATCCATTGTATGAATGGTCCATAGACTTGACAGAAGTTGTTACCAATTATGATATCAATTCCTGAATTTTGTTGGTAAATAGTGGGAACATTGAAATGTTCTCCTGAAAGTTCGAGATTAATATTTCTACAAACTTTATTAATTTTTATGGTTTCACCATTTGCAATAGTGGCACTAATTTCTTTGGGAGCGTTTTCCCAGAGTTCATCCGGAATGATGAATTTGCTTGCAAGACATAAAGATGCACCTGTGTCTACAAAACAATGTACTCTAAATTTTTTATATCCTTTAAAGTTAAGGAAGGCAGAAACATAAATAGAGTTTGGATTAGTAAGATTCATGATAAGGGAATCATCAATCTTCTGGAGGTTTACGCAAAAATGGTTAATCTCCTCCTCCCTGAAAAGCGAGGTATGTATGGGACTAGTCTGAGTCATCCGTTGTTGATTCGTATTCTTCAGTGTCTGATGAAGATTCTGTTTCAACATGATATATAAAAACATGTTGCGTACCATCATACTCTTCTTCAAGAGCTTCATAGCCTCCATTGTTAGCGGTTTGTAAAACCTTGACTTTGTCAGGGTATTTTTTTCTATTTGGACATTCGTTTGCGTAGTGTCCTTCTTCATTGCAGATCCAACACCTACATTTTTTCTTTCCTTGCGGACAAGAAGTAGTTTTCTTAGGTGTTTCTTTTGATGGTTTCTTGAAGTATTTTCCTGGTGAAAATTTTCTTCTTTTCTTTTTCCAAAAAGATTTGTATTTCTTTTTGTTTTTATGCTTTTTCTTAGTATAATTTTTCTTTCCAATATCAAAGTTTTTGAAATCAGAGAGAATGCTACAACAATCTTTGCTTATAGTTTTAAGCTTTTGTTGTTTATATCTGTCTTGACAGATTCTATCAATTTCTTCTTTTGCAATTTTTGTTGCGTAAGAAAGACTGGTTTGCTGGATTTCTCCAGTAGCTTCTTTTTTCCATCTGTCTGTACAGGTTTCTCCAATAATTGGAATTTTCATGAGATAAGCAGATATCCATTGCGCATATTCACTTCTCTGTGGAATATCATACAAATATGATTCATACATACATGTGTATTTGTCGAGAAGACTAATATCATGTAATTGGAGTTTAGTCATTGAAACTCTTGCTATGTCAACCTTCTTATTAATGGTGAAGTCTTTATTAGAAATATAATCAAGACCTAAGAAAGTAGTGTATATGACATTTATGAGATTATCAAAAAGATCTGAGCCATGTAGTTCTTCATTCCAATTATTGTTTCTTAGGAATTTCTGCACGATTCCATCAGTTTTGTGTTCTAAAAGTAGTAGAACATTTTTTGCTTTTTCAAATTCATCTGGATTTGTTTGTAAGATTAGTGAAATCTCAGTAACCCATTTTTCTACAACTCTTTCTCTGAGTTTTAAATCTTGGATACAATCAATATTGAGTACATTGATCGTATTGGGTCCTTGGCCACTATTTGGAATTCCATTGTGGACAGGCATTTTGAACTCGTATTTCTTTTTATTGCCTCTTCTTGTGGCTGTATAAGAAGATTCTGCTTCATCATCTTCCATATCTGAATATTCGAACTTAACAGTCTTTGTATTTGTTTTAAAATTATCTTCTTGTTCTGATTCAGTATCGGGTTCATTTATTTTAGTCATTCTAAAATATTGATCAAAAAGTTTGGGTTCTTTTTGATACAATTCTTCACATTCTTCAGTTTCTAAAGATAAAAGCTGAATAAGCTTTTGGTCAGTTTTATCATAATCTTCATATTGAAGGTTAAAGAAATATTTCTCGAGACGTTCAGAGATTGTTTCTTTCATTTTTATTCTTTCTTGAAAATGTTAATTTTCTGGGAATCTTTTGAGCTTCCTAAGTCAGGGTTTCCAACACTAGGATTGGGAGGTGAGTATTTCTTAAGACCTGAATATTTTCCAGGCTTGGTTTTTTGTTCTATGATGGAGATATTCTTGATGTGCTCAAGTATGTCTTTATTACATGGGCAAGAGTCAATCTTTTCAGATAACTCTTTAGTAATGTCTGCAATAATTTTTGCAGATGCTACTTCCAACTGGGCAATGGTTACGTATTTATTGAATGTTAAGTCCATGTTTATAATCAGCCCATCAATTTTTTCATTAAGGAGATTGATTGATCTATTTATCTCGGGTATCGAGGTGATTGATTTATTGAGCTCGGGTATCGAGGTCATCCTATTAGTTGTTTTAACTGATCATGTATATTAGTGATCTTAATGTTGGTTTCCTTAAGAGTGCCCTCAATATTTGCCTTTTTGGCGACTTCTTCAACAAATTGGTTGTTTTTTAAAGAGTTTTCTAAAAGAATTGAATGTTTGTCAATAGACTGGGTTAACTTGATAGTTAATTTATTTTGTCTTTCAATAACTTCGAAGAATTTTTCAAAATCTTTTTTATCAAGATTGTTTTTAACCATAAAGGCTAAATCGTTTTTAAATTGGTTAAAAGGTATTTTATTTTTTGAAATATCTGTAGAAATATCTCTTGAAATACCAAGATAATGGCTTATTTTTGAAGTTTTTAAAAGACATCTTGCAATGATTTGGTTGAGATTATTGCAATGATTTACGATTGTTTGAACACCAGCTTTACCAGAAGTAGAGAAAACGTATTCTTTCTTTTCAGTATTATCGTCAAGAGTTTTAATTTTGACTGTTTTACCTTTTTTATAGAAATGAGGAAAATCAATTTTATTATTCATTTATAATGTCAGTGATTTGTTTGATATTCTGGCGTAGACTATCAATTTTTAAAGACATGTTTCTTATTAGGTTATTATCTTTTCTCTCCGAGCTTTCTCCTATGTGGAGTGAATCCATAGAAATTCTTGGTCTAAGAGTTTCTCCTAGAGCTTTTTTATTTCTAGCTATATTTAAAACCCAAGAGTTTTCTTGAGGATTTATGTCGCAGAATTGTTTATCTTTGACATGGCCTATTTCTGAAAAGACATCATCAAGTTCGATGTACTCGTCTTTCTTATAGTCTATGCTATGGTGACTGTTGGTCAGGGCATATCCTATGAGATATGTTATGGTGAAAGGTTTATCACCTGGACTCATTAGGTCACTTCTTTCAAAGTGATGTATAAAAGATAAGGTTTTATCTATATTTGCAGATTTTAAATCCAGAGCAAACTTTGGATAGACTGAAAACATAAACTTTTGGTAAGCAAGGTTTCCCTTTGCAGCACCTAAGATGCAGTCCTGTCTGTCAGTAATTCTGTTGTCAATTAAGGCCATTTTTATGGGAGAATTTATTCCTGCTTGGAATTGGGATTTTAACAAAATTTTTACAGCTCCGATATGGACCATTCTAATTTTTGATCTAATCTCAACTGGAATACTTTTTAAGTTATTATGTATTTGCTCCTTAGTTAAAAGGGGTAGAAAGACAGCTCCTATTGTATCTTTTATGTCTACGGACATTTCTTTAGTACTAACAAAGTAGAAAATTTCATTTTTCCTTTTAAGGGGATTTAGAATACTAAGTTTAGAAGGAACATTTTTGAAAATGTTTTCTTTCTTTATTTTTAAATCAATTTTCTTAACTCTAGAGAGAAGGTCTTGTTTTATTAAAAGATTTGCATGAAAGCCGTCTTCATCTTCAACATAAGTTAAGATTTGTTTTTCTTCTGAATTATTTTCTTCAGTGTTGTTGAAAATTTCATTATTCATTTTAAGAAAAGCTAACAGGTTAAAATAAACTTTCTGAGTTTTGAAACTAATTTTTTATTTCTATCAAGATGTTCTTGATGTACTTTTTGCTTATGCAGGAGATACATACGTATATTAACCAAGTTTGGTATATATTCGTGAGTATGTTTATTTTGTGCTTGTAGAATTCTGAAATCTATATGCACCAAGTCTTTTTTATTATTGAAAAGTATTTCTTTATGTTGAGAGATTTCAATCTCTTTATTATGAATATGTTCAAACTTTACTCTGTAAAGTGTTTTATTATAATGTAATGCCATATTTATCAAGGCTCTAGGAGAAACTCTTAGACCAAGAATTTCTATGGATTCACTCCACATAGGAGAAAGCTCGGAGAGAAAAGATAATAACCTAATAAGAAACATGTCTTTAAAAATTGATAGTCTACGCCAGAATATCAAACAAATCACTGACATTATAAATGAATAATAAAATTGATTTTCCTCATTTCTATAAAAAAGGTAAAACAGTCAAAATTAAAACTCTTGACGATAATACTGAAAAGAAAGAATACGTTTTCTCTACTTCTGGTAAAGCTGGTGTTCAAACAATCGTAAATCATTGCAATAATCTCAACCAAATCATTGCAAGATGTCTTTTAAAAACTTCAAAAATAAGCCATTATCTTGGTATTTCAAGAGATATTTCTACAGATATTTCAAAAAATAAAATACCTTTTAACCAATTTAAAAACGATTTAGCCTTTATGGTTAAAAACAATCTTGATAAAAAAGATTTTGAAAAATTCTTCGAAGTTATTGAAAGACAAAATAAATTAACTATCAAGTTAACCCAGTCTATTGACAAACATTCAATTCTTTTAGAAAACTCTTTAAAAAACAACCAATTTGTTGAAGAAGTCGCCAAAAAGGCAAATATTGAGGGCACTCTTAAGGAAACCAACATTAAGATCACTAATATACATGATCAGTTAAAACAACTAATAGGATGACCTCGATACCCGAGCTCAATAAATCAATCACCTCGATACCCGAGATAAATAGATCAATCAATCTCCTTAATGAAAAAATTGATGGGCTGATTATAAACATGGACTTAACATTCAATAAATACGTAACCATTACCCAGTTGGAAGTAGCATCTGCAAAAATTATTGCAGACATTACTAAAGAGTTATCTGAAAAGATTGACTCTTGCCCATGTAATAAAGACATACTTGAGCACATCAAGAATATCTCCATCATAGAACAAAAAACCAAGCCTGGAAAATATTCAGGTCTTAAGAAATACTCACCTCCCAATCCTAGTGTTGGAAACCCTGACTTAGGAAGCTCAAAAGATTCCCAGAAAATTAACATTTTCAAGAAAGAATAAAAATGAAAGAAACAATCTCTGAACGTCTCGAGAAATATTTCTTTAACCTTCAATATGAAGATTATGATAAAACTGACCAAAAGCTTATTCAGCTTTTATCTTTAGAAACTGAAGAATGTGAAGAATTGTATCAAAAAGAACCCAAACTTTTTGATCAATATTTTAGAATGACTAAAATAAATGAACCCGATACTGAATCAGAACAAGAAGATAATTTTAAAACAAATACAAAGACTGTTAAGTTCGAATATTCAGATATGGAAGATGATGAAGCAGAATCTTCTTATACAGCCACAAGAAGAGGCAATAAAAAGAAATACGAGTTCAAAATGCCTGTCCACAATGGAATTCCAAATAGTGGCCAAGGACCCAATACGATCAATGTACTCAATATTGATTGTATCCAAGATTTAAAACTCAGAGAAAGAGTTGTAGAAAAATGGGTTACTGAGATTTCACTAATCTTACAAACAAATCCAGATGAATTTGAAAAAGCAAAAAATGTTCTACTACTTTTAGAACACAAAACTGATGGAATCGTGCAGAAATTCCTAAGAAACAATAATTGGAATGAAGAACTACATGGCTCAGATCTTTTTGATAATCTCATAAATGTCATATACACTACTTTCTTAGGTCTTGATTATATTTCTAATAAAGACTTCACCATTATTAAGAAGGTTGACATAGCAAGAGTTTCAATGACTAAACTCCAATTACATGATATTAGTCTTCTCGACAAATACACATGTATGTATGAATCATATTTGTATGATATTCCACAGAGAAGTGAATATGCGCAATGGATATCTGCTTATCTCATGAAAATTCCAATTATTGGAGAAACCTGTACAGACAGATGGAAAAAAGAAGCTACTGGAGAAATCCAGCAAACCAGTCTTTCTTACGCAACAAAAATTGCAAAAGAAGAAATTGATAGAATCTGTCAAGACAGATATAAACAACAAAAGCTTAAAACTATAAGCAAAGATTGTTGTAGCATTCTCTCTGATTTCAAAAACTTTGATATTGGAAAGAAAAATTATACTAAGAAAAAGCATAAAAACAAAAAGAAATACAAATCTTTTTGGAAAAAGAAAAGAAGAAAATTTTCACCAGGAAAATACTTCAAGAAACCATCAAAAGAAACACCTAAGAAAACTACTTCTTGTCCGCAAGGAAAGAAAAAATGTAGGTGTTGGATCTGCAATGAAGAAGGACACTACGCAAACGAATGTCCAAATAGAAAAAAATACCCTGACAAAGTCAAGGTTTTACAAACCGCTAACAATGGAGGCTATGAAGCTCTTGAAGAAGAGTATGATGGTACGCAACATGTTTTTATATATCATGTTGAAACAGAATCTTCATCAGACACTGAAGAATACGAATCAACAACGGATGACTCAGACTAGTCCCATACATACCTCGCTTTTCAGGGAGGAGGAGATTAACCATTTTTGCGTAAACCTCCAGAAGATTGATGATTCCCTTATCATGAATCTTACTAATCCAAACTCTATTTATGTTTCTGCCTTCCTTAACTTTAAAGGATATAAAAAATTTAGAGTACATTGTTTTGTAGACACAGGTGCATCTTTATGTCTTGCAAGCAAATTCATCATTCCGGATGAACTCTGGGAAAACGCTCCCAAAGAAATTAGTGCCACTATTGCAAATGGTGAAACCATAAAAATTAATAAAGTTTGTAGAAATATTAATCTCGAACTTTCAGGAGAACATTTCAATGTTCCCACTATTTACCAACAAAATTCAGGAATTGATATCATAATTGGTAACAACTTCTGTCAAGTCTATGGACCATTCATACAATGGATAGATAGAATTGCCTTTCATCTTAATAATGATATGGTAATTATAAAAAAGGTTACAGAGGCCTATAGCAAAGGAAAACCAGGTTTTCTTGAAACTCAAGAAAAAGGTTCTAAAGAAAAACAAATTCCAGGTACTAATATAACTCATGAAGAGATTAATAAAGAAAGGATTATTTCTATTCAAACTACCAGGTTCAAACAGATTGAAGATCTTCTTGAAAAAGTTTGTTCTGAAAATCCTATTGATCCAAATAAAACCAAAGGATGGATGAAAGCTTCAATCAAGCTTATTGATCCCAAAACGGTTATTAGAGAAAAACCTATGGTTTACTCTCTACAAGATAGAGAAGAATTTTCCAAACAAATCAAAGAATTACTTGATATGAGACTAATTATAGAATCAAAATCCCCTCATATGTCTCCTGCCTTTCTTGTCAATAAAGAAGCAGAGAAAAGAAGAGGAAAGAAGCGAATGGTTGTTAACTACAAAGCAATCAATGATGCAACTATTGGAGACTCACATAATCTCCCCAATATGCACGAACTCTTGACTCTTCTACGAGGAAAAAACATTTATTCAAGTTTCGACTGCAAGTCAGGTTTCTGGCAAGTTCTACTTGATGAAGAATCGCAGCTTCTCACTGCCTTCACATGTCCTGATGGACTCTTTCAATGGAAAGTACTACCCTTTGGGCTTAAACAAGCTCCTAGTATTTTTCAAAGACACATGCAGAATGCTCTTCGAGGCCTTGAAGGTTTCTGCACTGTATACGTTGATGACATCATGATCTTCAGCAAAAATGAACAAGAACACTATGTTCATGTCACACAGGTTCTCAGAACTATTTTAAAATATGGTATAATACTTTCAAAAAAGAAAGCTCATCTTTTCAAAACAAAAATCAATTTTTTAGGTTTAGAAATAAATGAAGGTACCCATTGTCCTCAAAAACATATTCTTGAACATTTACATGACTTTCCAAATGTTTTAGAAGACAAAAAGCAACTACAAAGATTTCTTGGTGTTTTAACTTATGCTGAAACATATATTGAAAAACTTGCAGCCATGAGAAAACCTTTACAGGCAAAATTAAAAAAAGATGTCATTTGGAATTGGTCAAATGCTGATACAGACTACATCAAAAAGATAAAGAAAGTTTTAATCAATTTTCCAAAACTTTATCTTCCAAACATTGAAGACAGTTTAATTATTGAAACTGATGCTTCTGATGAATTTTGGGGAGGTGTTTTAAAAGCTAAAAACCCCAAAAACGAAGAACAAATTTGCAGGTACACCTCTGGCAGTTTCAAAGCAGCTGAGAAAAACTACCATAGCAATGAAAAAGAATTACTCGCTGTAAAAAGAGTTATTACAAAATTCTCTGTATATTTAACACCAGTAAATTTCCTGGTTCGTACAGATAATAAAAATTTTACTTATTTCCTCCGAACTAAGATTGCAGGAGATAACAAATTAGGCCGGCTAATACGTTGGCAAGAGTGGTTTTCACGATATACTTTCACTGTTGAACATCTCGCAGGAAACAAAAACGTACTGGCAGACTGCCTCACCCGTGACTTCAGGTATACCTTACATCATCCATGATCTCACTCGCTCCTCTCGAGCCCTATAAAAGGATATGATCCTCAAGACATATTTCCTCACAAAAACTTCACCTACAAAAAAGAGAGGGGGAGATTAGAGAAAAAAGTAAACAAAATTTGAGTTTACAAAAATGGAAGACCTCAACACTTTGAGGATGAAGAAACAAATGCTCCTCATAGAGCTATCTGCAATTGAGCAGAAAATCAACTTGTATGAACAAGTAACAACGGTCACCAATGTACCGGAAAGCGAAAGCTCAAAAACAAAGGCTATTCCAGTGCAAACGGCACCTGGTAAAGAATCAACAAATCCGTTGAAAGCTGATGCTTTGCTAAAAAGCATAATAAAGGAGACAGCTACTCCTCTTCCTGATGGAAAAACTAGCTTGTTGGTTGATACCAATCCTTGTACTGAAGGAATCAGTAAAATGACAACCTTGTCACCCATTAACAAATCTGTGCAGGAGTTTACACCAGATTACAAAAAAGCTCTTAACAAAGAAGCTGAAAGATTTTATGTAATCTACAAAGGACCTCATGCCGGTGTTCATACTGACTGGGGAATTACAGAAACATTCTGTAAAGTTGATAAAGTTACTTGCAAAAAATTCAGAAATGAAGCATCTGCAAGATTAAGCCTTGCCACTTATCAAGACGATACAAGCAAGACTAACCAACCACTTCTTCGACCAAAAATTCATAAAGTCAAAGAAGCTCACAGAGACCAAAGGTTTGACGTTCCAAATAACGCTCAACAAATGGTTAACTATCCTGAAATCTCTTTCGAAGACTTCAGAACAATCTGGAAGAAAGCAAGAGCTGCATGCCCAGAAGACCTTGTTCATGAAAAGTTTTTCACTACGGACAAGAAAACAAAAAGTCTGTTCAACTTCCTCGAAGGATCAGATGCAAAATTAGTCTACCAAGCCTTTCAAGCTGGACTAATCGACAATATCTACCCAAGTTGCAACCTTCAAGAACTCATTTTCTTCCCAAGCAACATGGTAGAATCCATTAAAAACTTTCGAAAGAAAGTACTTAAAGCAAAAGATAATCCGATCTACATCAGATGCATCTCTTCACTCCCAGAATGGATTCAAGAATCAACTCTTTCTCCATACCACTTTCTGGAAATTGGTCTTTCTAAAACCAATAGAGATATTGAACAATCTCAACCAATGGAAGACAAAGATCTACCTTTTACAGAGATTCTTCATCCCAATCGCATCAATGGTTTAAGAAGAATATCAGAAAAAATCATCGAGATTATCTCTGGTTCAAAAAAGAAGATTAATTATACCGACTCGCATTGTATAATTACAAGCTGGAGTTACAACAACACCAGCCAAGAAGATCTTCGTCAAGCCTCCAAGTTTGGCGAAAAATTCATGAACAATAGCATGGAAGTATCCAATGCTACACGCCAACACTTCTGCCGACATGCAGAACAACTTTTTGAAGAACATCTTTGTCACTTTTGCGAAAGCAAAGATTCGGAGACAATGGAGGGACCCCCCTCTGAAGATGACAAATCATCATCATCTTAAAGAAAGATGCTTCACGTGTCAAATGGCCCCAGCCACTCGAAATAATAATGCCCTTCTTCATTATTAGAAGCTTTCTAGCTGTCCACAATAATGTAATCTTTAGTGGATAAAAACGTCATGCCTGACATATTAGGCAAGGATCAGACCCTCTCAATGTATCTATAAATTGAGAGTTATGTTTTGTTTTAGGGACATCGCAAGAACGAGTGCAAGAAAAAACACTCTCTATCTAAAAATTTTCAGTTCAATGTCTAGTGAGTAATTCCTCCCTTAGAAGGGGAAAAATGTAAAATATTGTAAGAGTCTTCCCTTTTTGGGAACTCTGTTATCAATAAATCTTTGTTTTGTTATTTTTGAGTGTTCATACAATTTAGAGTGATGAAACTTGTAAGTGACAGAGTGTCAGGTCGACGATGATTAACAGTACCACAGGCACCATGCCAACAGGGAAAGCAACCACACAGACCAATGAACGACACAGGCTGGCTTGAATAGTTTCTATCTATGTAAGTATAACACTCACTACATCACAATTACACATTTATTGATACAAGAGTCTTCTTTTCACAATTTTTATATTTATTCCCTTCTTTGTTAAAACATAAATTCCGTACACATCCACACACCCAAACTGGTATCAGAGCCTTGATAAATATGGCATTACATTATAATAAAACACTTTACAGAGTAAAGTTTGAACATATTCATAATAAAGAGATTGAAATCTCTCAACATAAAGAAATACTTTTCAATAATAAAAAAGACTTGGTGCATATAGATTTCAGAATTCTACAAGCACAAAATAAACATACTCACGAATATATACCAAACTTGGTTAATATACGTATGTATCTCCTGCATAAGCAAAAAGTACATCAAGAACATCTTGATAGAAATAAAAAATTAGTTTCAAAACTCAGAAAGTTTATTTTAACCTGTTAGCTTTTCTTAAAATGAATAATGAAATTTTCAACAACACTGAAGAAAATAATTCAGAAGAAAAACAAATCTTAACTTATGTTGAAGATGAAGACGGCTTTCATGCAAATCTTTTAATAAAACAAGACCTTCTCTCTAGAGTTAAGAAAATTGATTTAAAAATAAAGAAAGAAAACATTTTCAAAAATGTTCCTTCTAAACTTAGTATTCTAAATCCCCTTAAAAGGAAAAATGAAATTTTCTACTTTGTTAGTACTAAAGAAATGTCCGTAGACATAAAAGATACAATAGGAGCTGTCTTTCTACCCCTTTTAACTAAGGAGCAAATACATAATAACTTAAAAAGTATTCCAGTTGAGATTAGATCAAAAATTAGAATGGTCCATATCGGAGCTGTAAAAATTTTGTTAAAATCCCAATTCCAAGCAGGAATAAATTCTCCCATAAAAATGGCCTTAATTGACAACAGAATTACTGACAGACAGGACTGCATCTTAGGTGCTGCAAAGGGAAACCTTGCTTACCAAAAGTTTATGTTTTCAGTCTATCCAAAGTTTGCTCTGGATTTAAAATCTGCAAATATAGATAAAACCTTATCTTTTATACATCACTTTGAAAGAAGTGACCTAATGAGTCCAGGTGATAAACCTTTCACCATAACATATCTCATAGGATATGCCCTGACCAACAGTCACCATAGCATAGACTATAAGAAAGACGAGTACATCGAACTTGATGATGTCTTTTCAGAAATAGGCCATGTCAAAGATAAACAATTCTGCGACATAAATCCTCAAGAAAACTCTTGGGTTTTAAATATAGCTAGAAATAAAAAAGCTCTAGGAGAAACTCTTAGACCAAGAATTTCTATGGATTCACTCCACATAGGAGAAAGCTCGGAGAGAAAAGATAATAACCTAATAAGAAACATGTCTTTAAAAATTGATAGTCTACGCCAGAATATCAAACAAATCACTGACATTATAAATGAATAATAAAATTGATTTTCCTCATTTCTATAAAAAAGGTAAAACAGTCAAAATTAAAACTCTTGACGATAATACTGAAAAGAAAGAATACGTTTTCTCTACTTCTGGTAAAGCTGGTGTTCAAACAATCGTAAATCATTGCAATAATCTCAACCAAATCATTGCAAGATGTCTTTTAAAAACTTCAAAAATAAGCCATTATCTTGGTATTTCAAGAGATATTTCTACAGATATTTCAAAAAATAAAATACCTTTTAACCAATTTAAAAACGATTTAGCCTTTATGGTTAAAAACAATCTTGATAAAAAAGATTTTGAAAAATTCTTCGAAGTTATTGAAAGACAAAATAAATTAACTATCAAGTTAACCCAGTCTATTGACAAACATTCAATTCTTTTAGAAAACTCTTTAAAAAACAACCAATTTGTTGAAGAAGTCGCCAAAAAGGCAAATATTGAGGGCACTCTTAAGGAAACCAACATTAAGATCACTAATATACATGATCAGTTAAAACAACTAATAGGATGACCTCGATACCCGAGCTCAATAAATCAATCACCTCGATACCCGAGATAAATAGATCAATCAATCTCCTTAATGAAAAAATTGATGGGCTGATTATAAACATGGACTTAACATTCAATAAATACGTAACCATTACCCAGTTGGAAGTAGCATCTGCAAAAATTATTGCAGACATTACTAAAGAGTTATCTGAAAAGATTGACTCTTGCCCATGTAATAAAGACATACTTGAGCACATCAAGAATATCTCCATCATAGAACAAAAAACCAAGCCTGGAAAATATTCAGGTCTTAAGAAATACTCACCTCCCAATCCTAGTGTTGGAAACCCTGACTTAGGAAGCTCAAAAGATTCCCAGAAAATTAACATTTTCAAGAAAGAATAAAAATGAAAGAAACAATCTCTGAACGTCTCGAGAAATATTTCTTTAACCTTCAATATGAAGATTATGATAAAACTGACCAAAAGCTTATTCAGCTTTTATCTTTAGAAACTGAAGAATGTGAAGAATTGTATCAAAAAGAACCCAAACTTTTTGATCAATATTTTAGAATGACTAAAATAAATGAACCCGATACTGAATCAGAACAAGAAGATAATTTTAAAACAAATACAAAGACTGTTAAGTTCGAATATTCAGATATGGAAGATGATGAAGCAGAATCTTCTTATACAGCCACAAGAAGAGGCAATAAAAAGAAATACGAGTTCAAAATGCCTGTCCACAATGGAATTCCAAATAGTGGCCAAGGACCCAATACGATCAATGTACTCAATATTGATTGTATCCAAGATTTAAAACTCAGAGAAAGAGTTGTAGAAAAATGGGTTACTGAGATTTCACTAATCTTACAAACAAATCCAGATGAATTTGAAAAAGCAAAAAATGTTCTACTACTTTTAGAACACAAAACTGATGGAATCGTGCAGAAATTCCTAAGAAACAATAATTGGAATGAAGAACTACATGGCTCAGATCTTTTTGATAATCTCATAAATGTCATATACACTACTTTCTTAGGTCTTGATTATATTTCTAATAAAGACTTCACCATTAATAAGAAGGTTGACATAGCAAGAGTTTCAATGACTAAACTCCAATTACATGATATTAGTCTTCTCGACAAATACACATGTATGTATGAATCATATTTGTATGATATTCCACAGAGAAGTGAATATGCGCAATGGATATCTGCTTATCTCATGAAAATTCCAATTATTGGAGAAACCTGTACAGACAGATGGAAAAAAGAAGCTACTGGAGAAATCCAGCAAACCAGTCTTTCTTACGCAACAAAAATTGCAAAAGAAGAAATTGATAGAATCTGTCAAGACAGATATAAACAACAAAAGCTTAAAACTATAAGCAAAGATTGTTGTAGCATTCTCTCTGATTTCAAAAACTTTGATATTGGAAAGAAAAATTATACTAAGAAAAAGCATAAAAACAAAAAGAAATACAAATCTTTTTGGAAAAAGAAAAGAAGAAAATTTTCACCAGGAAAATACTTCAAGAAACCATCAAAAGAAACACCTAAGAAAACTACTTCTTGTCCGCAAGGAAAGAAAAAATGTAGGTGTTGGATCTGCAATGAAGAAGGACACTACGCAAACGAATGTCCAAATAGAAAAAAAATACCCTGACAAAGTCAAGGTTTTACAAACCGCTAACAATGGAGGCTATGAAGCTCTTGAAGAAGAGTATGATGGTACGCAACATGTTTTTATATATCATGTTGAAACAGAATCTTCATCAGACACTGAAGAATACGAATCAACAACGGATGACTCAGACTAGTCCCATACATACCTCGCTTTTCAGGGAGGAGGAGATTAACCATTTTTGCGTAAACCTCCAGAAGATTGATGATTCCCTTATCATGAATCTTACTAATCCAAACTCTATTTATGTTTCTGCCTTCCTTAACTTTAAAGGATATAAAAAATTTAGAGTACATTGTTTTGTAGACACAGGTGCATCTTTATGTCTTGCAAGCAAATTCATCATTCCGGATGAACTCTGGGAAAACGCTCCCAAAGAAATTAGTGCCACTATTGCAAATGGTGAAACCATAAAAATTAATAAAAATATTAATCTCGAACTTTCAGGAGAACATTTCAATGTTCCCACTATTTACCAACAAAATTCAGGAATTGATATCATAATTGGTAACAACTTCTGTCAAGTCTATGGACCATTCATACAATGGATAGATAGAATTGCCTTTCATCTTAATAATGATATGGTAATTATAAAAAAGGTTACAGAGGCCTATAGCAAAGGAAAACCA
The DNA here is from genome assembly GCF_051521515.1 of Lactuca serriola. NCBI lineage: Eukaryota > Viridiplantae > Streptophyta > Magnoliopsida > Asterales > Asteraceae > Lactuca > Lactuca serriola. The sequence continues at coordinate 114,843 of NW_027629673.1, forward strand.
GGTTTTCTTGAAACTCAAGAAAAAGGTTCTAAAGAAAAACAAATTCCAGGTACTAATATAACTCATGAAGAGATTAATAAAGAAAGGATTATTTCTATTCAAACTACCAGGTTCAAACAGATTGAAGATCTTCTTGAAAAAGTTTGTTCTGAAAATCCTATTGATCCAAATAAAACCAAAGGATGGATGAAAGCTTCAATCAAGCTTATTGATCCCAAAACGGTTATTAGAGAAAAACCTATGGTTTACTCTCTACAAGATAGAGAAGAATTTTCCAAACAAATCAAAGAATTACTTGATATGAGACTAATTATAGAATCAAAATCCCCTCATATGTCTCCTGCCTTTCTTGTCAATAAAGAAGCAGAGAAAAGAAGAGGAAAGAAGCGAATGGTTGTTAACTACAAAGCAATCAATGATGCAACTATTGGAGACTCACATAATCTCCCCAATATGCACGAACTCTTGACTCTTCTACGAGGAAAAAACATTTATTCAAGTTTCGACTGCAAGTCAGGTTTCTGGCAAGTTCTACTTGATGAAGAATCGCAGCTTCTCACTGCCTTCACATGTCCTGATGGACTCTTTCAATGGAAAGTACTACCCTTTGGGCTTAAACAAGCTCCTAGTATTTTTCAAAGACACATGCAGAATGCTCTTCGAGGCCTTGAAGGTTTCTGCACTGTATACGTTGATGACATCATGATCTTCAGCAAAAATGAACAAGAACACTATGTTCATGTCACACAGGTTCTCAGAACTATTTTAAAATATGGTATAATACTTTCAAAAAAGAAAGCTCATCTTTTCAAAACAAAAATCAATTTTTTAGGTTTAGAAATAAATGAAGGTACCCATTGTCCTCAAAAACATATTCTTGAACATTTACATGACTTTCCAAATGTTTTAGAAGACAAAAAGCAACTACAAAGATTTCTTGGTGTTTTAACTTATGCTGAAACATATATTGAAAAACTTGCAGCCATGAGAAAACCTTTACAGGCAAAATTAAAAAAAGATGTCATTTGGAATTGGTCAAATGCTGATACAGACTACATCAAAAAGATAAAGAAAGTTTTAATCAATTTTCCAAAACTTTATCTTCCAAACATTGAAGACAGTTTAATTATTGAAACTGATGCTTCTGATGAATTTTGGGGAGGTGTTTTAAAAGCTAAAAACCCCAAAAACGAAGAACAAATTTGCAGGTACACCTCTGGCAGTTTCAAAGCAGCTGAGAAAAACTACCATAGCAATGAAAAAGAATTACTCGCTGTAAAAAGAGTTATTACAAAATTCTCTGTATATTTAACACCAGTAAATTTCCTGGTTCGTACAGATAATAAAAATTTTACTTATTTCCTCCGAACTAAGATTGCAGGAGATAACAAATTAGGCCGGCTAATACGTTGGCAAGAGTGGTTTTCACGATATACTTTCACTGTTGAACATCTCGCAGGAAACAAAAACGTACTGGCAGACTGCCTCACCCGTGACTTCAGGTATACCTTACATCATCCATGATCTCACTCGCTCCTCTCGAGCCCTATAAAAGGATATGATCCTCAAGACATATTTCCTCACAAAAACTTCACCTACAAAAAAGAGAGGGGGAGATTAGAGAAAAAAGTAAACAAAATTTGAGTTTACAAAAATGGAAGACCTCAACACTTTGAGGATGAAGAAACAAATGCTCCTCATAGAGCTATCTGCAATTGAGCAGAAAATCAACTTGTATGAACAAGTAACAACGGTCACCAATGTACCGGAAAGCGAAAGCTCAAAAACAAAGGCTATTCCAGTGCAAACGGCACCTGGTAAAGAATCAACAAATCCGTTGAAAGCTGATGCTTTGCTAAAAAGCATAATAAAGGAGACAGCTACTCCTCTTCCTGATGGAAAAACTAGCTTGTTGGTTGATACCAATCCTTGTACTGAAGGAATCAGTAAAATGACAACCTTGTCACCCATTAACAAATCTGTGCAGGAGTTTACACCAGATTACAAAAAAGCTCTTAACAAAGAAGCTGAAAGATTTTATGTAATCTACAAAGGACCTCATGCCGGTGTTCATACTGACTGGGGAATTACAGAAACATTCTGTAAAGTTGATAAAGTTACTTGCAAAAAATTCAGAAATGAAGCATCTGCAAGATTAAGCCTTGCCACTTATCAAGACGATACAAGCAAGACTAACCAACCACTTCTTCGACCAAAAATTCATAAAGTCAAAGAAGCTCACAGAGACCAAAGGTTTGACGTTCCAAATAACGCTCAACAAATGGTTAACTATCCTGAAATCTCTTTCGAAGACTTCAGAACAATCTGGAAGAAAGCAAGAGCTGCATGCCCAGAAGACCTTGTTCATGAAAAGTTTTTCACTACGGACAAGAAAACAAAAAGTCTGTTCAACTTCCTCGAAGGATCAGATGCAAAATTAGTCTACCAAGCCTTTCAAGCTGGACTAATCGACAATATCTACCCAAGTTGCAACCTTCAAGAACTCATTTTCTTCCCAAGCAACATGGTAGAATCCATTAAAAACTTTCGAAAGAAAGTACTTAAAGCAAAAGATAATCCGATCTACATCAGATGCATCTCTTCACTCCCAGAATGGATTCAAGAATCAACTCTTTCTCCATACCACTTTCTGGAAATTGGTCTTTCTAAAACCAATAGAGATATTGAACAATCTCAACCAATGGAAGACAAAGATCTACCTTTTACAGAGATTCTTCATCCCAATCGCATCAATGGTTTAAGAAGAATATCAGAAAAAATCATCGAGATTATCTCTGGTTCAAAAAAGAAGATTAATTATACCGACTCGCATTGTATAATTACAAGCTGGAGTTACAACAACACCAGCCAAGAAGATCTTCGTCAAGCCTCCAAGTTTGGCGAAAAATTCATGAACAATAGCATGGAAGTATCCAATGCTACACGCCAACACTTCTGCCGACATGCAGAACAACTTTTTGAAGAACATCTTTGTCACTTTTGCGAAAGCAAAGATTCGGAGACAATGGAGGGACCCCCCTCTGAAGATGACAAATCATCATCATCTTAAAGAAAGATGCTTCACGTGTCAAATGGCCCCAGCCACTCGAAATAATAATGCCCTTCTTCATTATTAGAAGCTTTCTAGCTGTCCACAATAATGTAATCTTTAGTGGATAAAAACGTCATGCCTGACATATTAGGCAAGGATCAGACCCTCTCAATGTATCTATAAATTGAGAGTTATGTTTTGTTTTAGGGACATCGCAAGAACGAGTGCAAGAAAAAACACTCTCTATCTAAAAATTTTCAGTTCAATGTCTAGTGAGTAATTCCTCCCTTAGAAGGGGAAAAATGTAAAATATTGTAAGAGTCTTCCCTTTTTGGGAACTCTGTTATCAATAAATCTTTGTTTTGTTATTTTTGAGTGTTCATACAATTTAGAGTGATGAAACTTGTAAGTGACAGAGTGTCAGGTCGACGATGATTAACAGTACCACAGGCACCATGCCAACAGGGAAAGCAACCACACAGACCAATGAACGACACAGGCTGGCTTGAATAGTTTCTATCTATGTAAGTATAACACTCACTACATCACAATTACACATTTATTGATACAAGAGTCTTCTTTTCACAATTTTTATATTTATTCCCTTCTTTGTTAAAACATAAATTCCGTACACATCCACACACCCAAACTGGTATCAGAGCCTTGATAAATATGGCATTACATTATAATAAAACACTTTACAGAGTAAAGTTTGAACATATTCATAATAAAGAGATTGAAATCTCTCAACATAAAGAAATACTTTTCAATAATAAAAAAGACTTGGTGCATATAGATTTCAGAATTCTACAAGCACAAAATAAACATACTCACGAATATATACCAAACTTGGTTAATATACGTATGTATCTCCTGCATAAGCAAAAAGTACATCAAGAACATCTTGATAGAAATAAAAAATTAGTTTCAAAACTCAGAAAGTTTATTTTAACCTGTTAGCTTTTCTTAAAATGAATAATGAAATTTTCAACAACACTGAAGAAAATAATTCAGAAGAAAAACAAATCTTAACTTATGTTGAAGATGAAGACGGCTTTCATGCAAATCTTTTAATAAAACAAGACCTTCTCTCTAGAGTTAAGAAAATTGATTTAAAAATAAAGAAAGAAAACATTTTCAAAAATGTTCCTTCTAAACTTAGTATTCTAAATCCCCTTAAAAGGAAAAATGAAATTTTCTACTTTGTTAGTACTAAAGAAATGTCCGTAGACATAAAAGATACAATAGGAGCTGTCTTTCTACCCCTTTTAACTAAGGAGCAAATACATAATAACTTAAAAAGTATTCCAGTTGAGATTAGATCAAAAATTAGAATGGTCCATATCGGAGCTGTAAAAATTTTGTTAAAATCCCAATTCCAAGCAGGAATAAATTCTCCCATAAAAATGGCCTTAATTGACAACAGAATTACTGACAGACAGGACTGCATCTTAGGTGCTGCAAAGGGAAACCTTGCTTACCAAAAGTTTATGTTTTCAGTCTATCCAAAGTTTGCTCTGGATTTAAAATCTGCAAATATAGATAAAACCTTATCTTTTATACATCACTTTGAAAGAAGTGACCTAATGAGTCCAGGTGATAAACCTTTCACCATAACATATCTCATAGGATATGCCCTGACCAACAGTCACCATAGCATAGACTATAAGAAAGACGAGTACATCGAACTTGATGATGTCTTTTCAGAAATAGGCCATGTCAAAGATAAACAATTCTGCGACATAAATCCTCAAGAAAACTCTTGGGTTTTAAATATAGCTAGAAATAAAAAAGCTCTAGGAGAAACTCTTAGACCAAGAATTTCTATGGATTCACTCCACATAGGAGAAAGCTCGGAGAGAAAAGATAATAACCTAATAAGAAACATGTCTTTAAAAATTGATAGTCTACGCCAGAATATCAAACAAATCACTGACATTATAAATGAATAATAAAATTGATTTTCCTCATTTCTATAAAAAAGGTAAAACAGTCAAAATTAAAACTCTTGACGATAATACTGAAAAGAAAGAATACGTTTTCTCTACTTCTGGTAAAGCTGGTGTTCAAACAATCGTAAATCATTGCAATAATCTCAACCAAATCATTGCAAGATGTCTTTTAAAAACTTCAAAAATAAGCCATTATCTTGGTATTTCAAGAGATATTTCTACAGATATTTCAAAAAATAAAATACCTTTTAACCAATTTAAAAACGATTTAGCCTTTATGGTTAAAAACAATCTTGATAAAAAAGATTTTGAAAAATTCTTCGAAGTTATTGAAAGACAAAATAAATTAACTATCAAGTTAACCCAGTCTATTGACAAACATTCAATTCTTTTAGAAAACTCTTTAAAAAACAACCAATTTGTTGAAGAAGTCGCCAAAAAGGCAAATATTGAGGGCACTCTTAAGGAAACCAACATTAAGATCACTAATATACATGATCAGTTAAAACAACTAATAGGATGACCTCGATACCCGAGCTCAATAAATCAATCACCTCGATACCCGAGATAAATAGATCAATCAATCTCCTTAATGAAAAAATTGATGGGCTGATTATAAACATGGACTTAACATTCAATAAATACGTAACCATTACCCAGTTGGAAGTAGCATCTGCAAAAATTATTGCAGACATTACTAAAGAGTTATCTGAAAAGATTGACTCTTGCCCATGTAATAAAGACATACTTGAGCACATCAAGAATATCTCCATCATAGAACAAAAAACCAAGCCTGGAAAATATTCAGGTCTTAAGAAATACTCACCTCCCAATCCTAGTGTTGGAAACCCTGACTTAGGAAGCTCAAAAGATTCCCAGAAAATTAACATTTTCAAGAAAGAATAAAAATGAAAGAAACAATCTCTGAACGTCTCGAGAAATATTTCTTTAACCTTCAATATGAAGATTATGATAAAACTGACCAAAAGCTTATTCAGCTTTTATCTTTAGAAACTGAAGAATGTGAAGAATTGTATCAAAAAGAACCCAAACTTTTTGATCAATATTTTAGAATGACTAAAATAAATGAACCCGATACTGAATCAGAACAAGAAGATAATTTTAAAACAAATACAAAGACTGTTAAGTTCGAATATTCAGATATGGAAGATGATGAAGCAGAATCTTCTTATACAGCCACAAGAAGAGGCAATAAAAAGAAATACGAGTTCAAAATGCCTGTCCACAATGGAATTCCAAATAGTGGCCAAGGACCCAATACGATCAATGTACTCAATATTGATTGTATCCAAGATTTAAAACTCAGAGAAAGAGTTGTAGAAAAATGGGTTACTGAGATTTCACTAATCTTACAAACAAATCCAGATGAATTTGAAAAAGCAAAAAATGTTCTACTACTTTTAGAACACAAAACTGATGGAATCGTGCAGAAATTCCTAAGAAACAATAATTGGAATGAAGAACTACATGGCTCAGATCTTTTTGATAATCTCATAAATGTCATATACACTACTTTCTTAGGTCTTGATTATATTTCTAATAAAGACTTCACCATTAATAAGAAGGTTGACATAGCAAGAGTTTCAATGACTAAACTCCAATTACATGATATTAGTCTTCTCGACAAATACACATGTATGTATGAATCATATTTGTATGATATTCCACAGAGAAGTGAATATGCGCAATGGATATCTGCTTATCTCATGAAAATTCCAATTATTGGAGAAACCTGTACAGACAGATGGAAAAAAGAAGCTACTGGAGAAATCCAGCAAACCAGTCTTTCTTACGCAACAAAAATTGCAAAAGAAGAAATTGATAGAATCTGTCAAGACAGATATAAACAACAAAAGCTTAAAACTATAAGCAAAGATTGTTGTAGCATTCTCTCTGATTTCAAAAACTTTGATATTGGAAAGAAAAATTATACTAAGAAAAAGCATAAAAACAAAAAGAAATACAAATCTTTTTGGAAAAAGAAAAGAAGAAAATTTTCACCAGGAAAATACTTCAAGAAACCATCAAAAGAAACACCTAAGAAAACTACTTCTTGTCCGCAAGGAAAGAAAAAATGTAGGTGTTGGATCTGCAATGAAGAAGGACACTACGCAAACGAATGTCCAAATAGAAAAAAATACCCTGACAAAGTCAAGGTTTTACAAACCGCTAACAATGGAGGCTATGAAGCTCTTGAAGAAGAGTATGATGGTACGCAACATGTTTTTATATATCATGTTGAAACAGAATCTTCATCAGACACTGAAGAATACGAATCAACAACGGATGACTCAGACTAGTCCCATACATACCTCGCTTTTCAGGGAGGAGGAGATTAACCATTTTTGCGTAAACCTCCAGAAGATTGATGATTCCCTTATCATGAATCTTACTAATCCAAACTCTATTTATGTTTCTGCCTTCCTTAACTTTAAAGGATATAAAAAATTTAGAGTACATTGTTTTGTAGACACAGGTGCATCTTTATGTCTTGCAAGCAAATTCATCATTCCGGATGAACTCTGGGAAAACGCTCCCAAAGAAATTAGTGCCACTATTGCAAATGGTGAAACCATAAAAATTAATAAAGTTTGTAGAAATATTAATCTCGAACTTTCAGGAGAACATTTCAATGTTCCCACTATTTACCAACAAAATTCAGGAATTGATATCATAATTGGTAACAACTTCTGTCAAGTCTATGGACCATTCATACAATGGATAGATAGAATTGCCTTTCATCTTAATAATGATATGGTAATTATAAAAAAGGTTACAGAGGCCTATAGCAAAGGAAAACCAGGTTTTCTTGAAACTCAAGAAAAAGGTTCTAAAGAAAAACAAATTCCAGGTACTAATATAACTCATGAAGAGATTAATAAAGAAAGGATTATTTCTATTCAAACTACCAGGTTCAAACAGATTGAAGATCTTCTTGAAAAAGTTTGTTCTGAAAATCCTATTGATCCAAATAAAACCAAAGGATGGATGAAAGCTTCAATCAAGCTTATTGATCCCAAAACGGTTATTAGAGAAAAACCTATGGTTTACTCTCTACAAGATAGAGAAGAATTTTCCAAACAAATCAAAGAATTACTTGATATGAGACTAATTATAGAATCAAAATCCCCTCATATGTCTCCTGCCTTTCTTGTCAATAAAGAAGCAGAGAAAAGAAGAGGAAAGAAGCGAATGGTTGTTAACTACAAAGCAATCAATGATGCAACTATTGGAGACTCACATAATCTCCCCAATATGCACGAACTCTTGACTCTTCTACGAGGAAAAAACATTTATTCAAGTTTCGACTGCAAGTCAGGTTTCTGGCAAGTTCTACTTGATGAAGAATCGCAGCTTCTCACTGCCTTCACATGTCCTGATGGACTCTTTCAATGGAAAGTACTACCCTTTGGGCTTAAACAAGCTCCTAGTATTTTTCAAAGACACATGCAGAATGCTCTTCGAGGCCTTGAAGGTTTCTGCACTGTATACGTTGATGACATCATGATCTTCAGCAAAAATGAACAAGAACACTATGTTCATGTCACACAGGTTCTCAGAACTATTTTAAAATATGGTATAATACTTTCAAAAAAGAAAGCTCATCTTTTCAAAACAAAAATCAATTTTTTAGGTTTAGAAATAAATGAAGGTACCCATTGTCCTCAAAAACATATTCTTGAACATTTACATGACTTTCCAAATGTTTTAGAAGACAAAAAGCAACTACAAAGATTTCTTGGTGTTTTAACTTATGCTGAAACATATATTGAAAAACTTGCAGCCATGAGAAAACCTTTACAGGCAAAATTAAAAAAAGATGTCATTTGGAATTGGTCAAATGCTGATACAGACTACATCAAAAAGATAAAGAAAGTTTTAATCAATTTTCCAAAACTTTATCTTCCAAACATTGAAGACAGTTTAATTATTGAAACTGATGCTTCTGATGAATTTTGGGGAGGTGTTTTAAAAGCTAAAAACCCCAAAAACGAAGAACAAATTTGCAGGTACACCTCTGGCAGTTTCAAAGCAGCTGAGAAAAACTACCATAGCAATGAAAAAGAATTACTCGCTGTAAAAAGAGTTATTACAAAATTCTCTGTATATTTAACACCAGTAAATTTCCTGGTTCGTACAGATAATAAAAATTTTACTTATTTCCTCCGAACTAAGATTGCAGGAGATAACAAATTAGGCCGGCTAATACGTTGGCAAGAGTGGTTTTCACGATATACTTTCACTGTTGAACATCTCGCAGGAAACAAAAACGTACTGGCAGACTGCCTCACCCGTGACTTCAGGTATACCTTACATCATCCATGATCTCACTCGCTCCTCTCGAGCCCTATAAAAGGATATGATCCTCAAGACATATTTCCTCACAAAAACTTCACCTACAAAAAAGAGAGGGGGAGATTAGAGAAAAAAGTAAACAAAATTTGAGTTTACAAAAATGGAAGACCTCAACACTTTGAGGATGAAGAAACAAATGCTCCTCATAGAGCTATCTGCAATTGAGCAGAAAATCAACTTGTATGAACAAGTAACAACGGTCACCAATGTACCGGAAAGCGAAAGCTCAAAAACAAAGGCTATTCCAGTGCAAACGGCACCTGGTAAAGAATCAACAAATCCGTTGAAAGCTGATGCTTTGCTAAAAAGCATAATAAAGGAGACAGCTACTCCTCTTCCTGATGGAAAAACTAGCTTGTTGGTTGATACCAATCCTTGTACTGAAGGAATCAGTAAAATGACAACCTTGTCACCCATTAACAAATCTGTGCAGGAGTTTACACCAGATTACAAAAAAGCTCTTAACAAAGAAGCTGAAAGATTTTATGTAATCTACAAAGGACCTCATGCCGGTGTTCATACTGACTGGGGAATTACAGAAACATTCTGTAAAGTTGATAAAGTTACTTGCAAAAAATTCAGAAATGAAGCATCTGCAAGATTAAGCCTTGCCACTTATCAAGACGATACAAGCAAGACTAACCAACCACTTCTTCGACCAAAAATTCATAAAGTCAAAGAAGCTCACAGAGACCAAAGGTTTGACGTTCCAAATAACGCTCAACAAATGGTTAACTATCCTGAAATCTCTTTCGAAGACTTCAGAACAATCTGGAAGAAAGCAAGAGCTGCATGCCCAGAAGACCTTGTTCATGAAAAGTTTTTCACTACGGACAAGAAAACAAAAAGTCTGTTCAACTTCCTCGAAGGATCAGATGCAAAATTAGTCTACCAAGCCTTTCAAGCTGGACTAATCGACAATATCTACCCAAGTTGCAACCTTCAAGAACTCATTTTCTTCCCAAGCAACATGGTAGAATCCATTAAAAACTTTCGAAAGAAAGTACTTAAAGCAAAAGATAATCCGATCTACATCAGATGCATCTCTTCACTCCCAGAATGGATTCAAGAATCAACTCTTTCTCCATACCACTTTCTGGAAATTGGTCTTTCTAAAACCAATAGAGATATTGAACAATCTCAACCAATGGAAGACAAAGATCTACCTTTTACAGAGATTCTTCATCCCAATCGCATCAATGGTTTAAGAAGAATATCAGAAAAAATCATCGAGATTATCTCTGGTTCAAAAAAGAAGATTAATTATACCGACTCGCATTGTATAATTACAAGCTGGAGTTACAACAACACCAGCCAAGAAGATCTTCGTCAAGCCTCCAAGTTTGGCGAAAAATTCATGAACAATAGCATGGAAGTATCCAATGCTACACGCCAACACTTCTGCCGACATGCAGAACAACTTTTTGAAGAACATCTTTGTCACTTTTGCGAAAGCAAAGATTCGGAGACAATGGAGGGACCCCCCTCTGAAGATGACAAATCATCATCATCTTAAAGAAAGATGCTTCACGTGTCAAATGGCCCCAGCCACTCGAAATAATAATGCCCTTCTTCATTATTAGAAGCTTTCTAGCTGTCCACAATAATGTAATCTTTAGTGGATAAAAACGTCATGCCTGACATATTAGGCAAGGATCAGACCCTCTCAATGTATCTATAAATTGAGAGTTATGTTTTGTTTTAGGGACATCGCAAGAACGAGTGCAAGAAAAAACACTCTCTATCTAAAAATTTTCAGTTCAATGTCTAGTGAGTAATTCCTCCCTTAGAAGGGGAAAAATGTAAAATATTGTAAGAGTCTTCCCTTTTTGGGAACTCTGTTATCAATAAATCTTTGTTTTGTTATTTTTGAGTGTTCATACAATTTAGAGTGATGAAACTTGTAAGTGACAGAGTGTCAGGTCGACGATGATTAACAGTACCACAGGCACCATGCCAACAGGGAAAGCAACCACACAGACCAATGAACGACACAGGCTGGCTTGAATAGTTTCTATCTATGTAAGTATAACACTCACTACATCACAATTACACATTTATTGATACAAGAGTCTTCTTTTCAAAGAAGGGAATAAATATAAAAATTGTGAAAAGAAGACTCTTGTATCAATAAATGTGTAATTGTGATGTAGTGAGTGTTATACTTACATAGATAGAAACTATTCAAGCCAGCCTGTGTCGTTCATTGGTCTGTGTGGTTGCTTTCCCTGTTGGCATGGTGCCTGTGGTACTGTTAATCATCGTCGACCTGACACTCTGTCACTTACAAGTTTCATCACTCTAAATTGTATGAACACTCAAAAATAACAAAACAAAGATTTATTGATAACAGAGTTCCCAAAAAGGGAAGACTCTTACAATATTTTACATTTTTCCCCTTCTAAGGGAGGAATTACTCACTAGACATTGAACTGAAAATTTTTAGATAGAGAGTGTTTTTTCTTGCACTCGTTCTTCCTTATAGTCTATGCTATGGTGACTGTTGGTCAGGGCATATCCTATGAGATATGTTATGGTGAAAGGTTTATCACCTGGACTCATTAGGTCACTTCTTTCAAAGTGATGTATAAAAGATAAGGTTTTATCTATATTTGCAGATTTTAAATCCAGAGCAAACTTTGGATAGACTGAAAACATAAACTTTTGGTAAGCAAGGTTTCCCTTTGCAGCACCTAAGATGCAGTCCTGTCTGTCAGTAATTCTGTTGTCAATTAAGGCCATTTTTATGGGAGAATTTATTCCTGCTTGGAATTGGGATTTTAACAAAATTTTTACAGCTCCGATATGGACCATTCTAATTTTTGATCTAATCTCAACTGGAATACTTTTTAAGTTATTATGTATTTGCTCCTTAGTTAAAAGGGGTAGAAAGACAGCTCCTATTGTATCTTTTATGTCTACGGACATTTCTTTAGTACTAACAAAGTAGAAAATTTCATTTTTCCTTTTAAGGGGATTTAGAATACTAAGTTTAGAAGGAACATTTTTGAAAATGTTTTCTTTCTTTATTTTTAAATCAATTTTCTTAACTCTAGAGAGAAGGTCTTGTTTTATTAAAAGATTTGCATGAAAGCCGTCTTCATCTTCAACATAAGTTAAGATTTGTTTTTCTTCTGAATTATTTTCTTCAGTGTTGTTGAAAATTTCATTATTCATTTTAAGAAAAGCTAACAGGTTAAAATAAACTTTCTGAGTTTTGAAACTAATTTTTTATTTCTATCAAGATGTTCTTGATGTACTTTTTGCTTATGCAGGAGATACATACGTATATTAACCAAGTTTGGTATATATTCGTGAGTATGTTTATTTTGTGCTTGTAGAATTCTGAAATCTATATGCACCAAGTCTTTTTTATTATTGAAAAGTATTTCTTTATGTTGAGAGATTTCAATCTCTTTATTATGAATATGTTCAAACTTTACTCTGTAAAGTGTTTTATTATAATGTAATGCCATATTTATCAAGGCTCTGATACCAGTTGACAACAGAATTACTGACAGACTTTACTTTGTTAGTACTAAAGAAATGTCCGTAGACATAAAAGATACAATAGGAGCTGTCTTTCTACCCCTTTTAACTAAGGAGCAAATACATAATAACTTAAAAAGTATTCCAGTTGAGATTAGATCAAAAATTAGAATGGTCCATATCGGAGCTGTAAAAATTTTGTTAAAATCCCAATTCCAAGCAGGAATAAATTCTCCCATAAAAATGGCCTTAATTGACAACAGAATTACTGACAGACAGGACTGCATCTTAGGTGCTGCAAAGGGAAACCTTGCTTACCAAAAGTTTATGTTTTCAGTCTATCCAAAGTTTGCTCTGGATTTAAAATCTGCAAATATAGATAAAACCTTATCTTTTATACATCACTTTGAAAGAAGTGACCTAATGAGTCCAGGTGATAAACCTTTCACCATAACATATCTCATAGGATATGCCCTGACCAACAGTCACCATAGCATAGACTATAAGAAAGACGAGTACATCGAACTTGATGATGTCTTTTCAGAAATAGGCCATGTCAAAGATAAACAATTCTGCGACATAAATCCTCAAGAAAACTCTTGGGTTTTAAATATAGCTAGAAATAAAAAAGCTCTAGGAGAAACTCTTAGACCAAGAATTTCTATGGATTCACTCCACATAGGAGAAAGCTCGGAGAGAAAAGATAATAACCTAATAAGAAACATGTCTTTAAAAATTGATAGTCTACGCCAGAATATCAAACAAATCACTGACATTATAAATGAATAATAAAATTGATTTTCCTCATTTCTATAAAAAAGGTAAAACAGTCAAAATTAAAACTCTTGACGATAATACTGAAAAGAAAGAATACGTTTTCTCTACTTCTGGTAAAGCTGGTGTTCAAACAATCGTAAATCATTGCAATAATCTCAACCAAATCATTGCAAGATGTCTTTTAAAAACTTCAAAAATAAGCCATTATCTTGGTATTTCAAGAGATATTTCTACAGATATTTCAAAAAATAAAATACCTTTTAACCAATTTAAAAACGATTTAGCCTTTATGGTTAAAAACAATCTTGATAAAAAAGATTTTGAAAAATTCTTCGAAGTTATTGAAAGACAAAATAAATTAACTATCAAGTTAACCCAGTCTATTGACAAACATTCAATTCTTTTAGAAAACTCTTTAAAAAACAACCAATTTGTTGAAGAAGTCGCCAAAAAGGCAAATATTGAGGGCACTCTTAAGGAAACCAACATTAAGATCACTAATATACATGATCAGTTAAAACAACTAATAGGATGACCTCGATACCCGAGCTCAATAAATCAATCACCTCGATACCCGAGATAAATAGATCAATCAATCTCCTTAATGAAAAAATTGATGGGCTGATTATAAACATGGACTTAACATTCAATAAATACGTAACCATTACCCAGTTGGAAGTAGCATCTGCAAAAATTATTGCAGACATTACTAAAGAGTTATCTGAAAAGATTGACTCTTGCCCATGTAATAAAGACATACTTGAGCACATCAAGAATATCTCCATCATAGAACAAAAAACCAAGCCTGGAAAATATTCAGGTCTTAAGAAATACTCACCTCCCAATCCTAGTGTTGGAAACCCTGACTTAGGAAGCTCAAAAGATTCCCAGAAAATTAACATTTTCAAGAAAGAATAAAAATGAAAGAAACAATCTCTGAACGTCTCGAGAAATATTTCTTTAACCTTCAATATGAAGATTATGATAAAACTGACCAAAAGCTTATTCAGCTTTTATCTTTAGAAACTGAAGAATGTGAAGAATTGTATCAAAAAGAACCCAAACTTTTTGATCAATATTTTAGAATGACTAAAATAAATGAACCCGATACTGAATCAGAACAAGAAGATAATTTTAAAACAAATACAAAGACTGTTAAGTTCGAATATTCAGATATGGAAGATGATGAAGCAGAATCTTCTTATACAGCCACAAGAAGAGGCAATAAAAAGAAATACGAGTTCAAAATGCCTGTCCACAATGGAATTCCAAATAGTGGCCAAGGACCCAATACGATCAATGTACTCAATATTGATTGTATCCAAGATTTAAAACTCAGAGAAAGAGTTGTAGAAAAATGGGTTACTGAGATTTCACTAATCTTACAAACAAATCCAGATGAATTTGAAAAAGCAAAAAATGTTCTACTACTTTTAGAACACAAAACTGATGGAATCGTGCAGAAATTCCTAAGAAACAATAATTGGAATGAAGAACTACATGGCTCAGATCTTTTTGATAATCTCATAAATGTCATATACACTACTTTCTTAGGTCTTGATTATATTTCTAATAAAGACTTCACCATTAATAAGAAGGTTGACATAGCAAGAGTTTCAATGACTAAACTCCAATTACATGATATTAGTCTTCTCGACAAATACACATGTATGTATGAATCATATTTGTATGATATTCCACAGAGAAGTGAATATGCGCAATGGATATCTGCTTATCTCATGAAAATTCCAATTATTGGAGAAACCTGTACAGACAGATGGAAAAAAGAAGCTACTGGAGAAATCCAGCAAACCAGTCTTTCTTACGCAACAAAAATTGCAAAAGAAGAAATTGATAGAATCTGTCAAGACAGATATAAACAACAAAAGCTTAAAACTATAAGCAAAGATTGTTGTAGCATTCTCTCTGATTTCAAAAACTTTGATATTGGAAAGAAAAATTATACTAAGAAAAAGCATAAAAACAAAAAGAAATACAAATCTTTTTGGAAAAAGAAAAGAAGAAAATTTTCACCAGGAAAATACTTCAAGAAACCATCAAAAGAAACACCTAAGAAAACTACTTCTTGTCCGCAAGGAAAGAAAAAATGTAGGTGTTGGATCTGCAATGAAGAAGGACACTACGCAAACGAATGTCCAAATAGAAAAAAATACCCTGACAAAGTCAAGGTTTTACAAACCGCTAACAATGGAGGCTATGAAGCTCTTGAAGAAGAGTATGATGGTACGCAACATGTTTTTATATATCATGTTGAAACAGAATCTTCATCAGACACTGAAGAATACGAATCAACAACGGATGACTCAGACTAGTCCCATACATACCTCGCTTTTCAGGGAGGAGGAGATTAACCATTTTTGCGTAAACCTCCAGAAGATTGATGATTCCCTTATCATGAATCTTACTAATCCAAACTCTATTTATGTTTCTGCCTTCCTTAACTTTAAAGGATATAAAAAATTTAGAGTACATTGTTTTGTAGACACAGGTGCATCTTTATGTCTTGCAAGCAAATTCATCATTCCGGATGAACTCTGGGAAAACGCTCCCAAAGAAATTAGTGCCACTATTGCAAATGGTGAAACCATAAAAATTAATAAATATGGCATTACATTATAATAAAACACTTTACAGAGTAAAGTTTGAACATATTCATAATAAAGAGATTGAAATCTCTCAACATAAAGAAATACTTTTCAATAATAAAAAAGACTTGGTGCATATAGATTTCAGAATTCTACAAGCACAAAATAAACATACTCACGAATATATACCAAACTTGGTTAATATACGTATGTATCTCCTGCATAAGCAAAAAGTACATCAAGAACATCTTGATAGAAATAAAAAATTAGTTTCAAAACTCAGAAAGTTTATTTTAACCTGTTAGCTTTTCTTAAAATGAATAATGAAATTTTCAACAACACTGAAGAAAATAATTCAGAAGAAAAACAAATCTTAACTTATGTTGAAGATGAAGACGGCTTTCATGCAAATCTTTTAATAAAACAAGACCTTCTCTCTAGAGTTAAGAAAATTGATTTAAAAATAAAGAAAGAAAACATTTTCAAAAATGTTCCTTCTAAACTTAGTATTCTAAATCCCCTTAAAAGGAAAAATGAAATTTTCTACTTTGTTAGTACTAAAGAAATGTCCGTAGACATAAAAGATACAATAGGAGCTGTCTTTCTACCCCTTTTAACTAAGGAGCAAATACATAATAACTTAAAAAGTATTCCAGTTGAGATTAGATCAAAAATTAGAATGGTCCATATCGGAGCTGTAAAAATTTTGTTAAAATCCCAATTCCAAGCAGGAATAAATTCTCCCATAAAAATGGCCTTAATTGACAACAGAATTACTGACAGACAGGACTGCATCTTAGGTGCTGCAAAGGGAAACCTTGCTTACCAAAAGTTTATGTTTTCAGTCTATCCAAAGTTTGCTCTGGATTTAAAATCTGCAAATATAGATAAAACCTTATCTTTTATACATCACTTTGAAAGAAGTGACCTAATGAGTCCAGGTGATAAACCTTTCACCATAACATATCTCATAGGATATGCCCTGACCAACAGTCACCATAGCATAGACTATAAGAAAGACGAGTACATCGAACTTGATGATGTCTTTTCAGAAATAGGCCATGTCAAAGATAAACAATTCTGCGACATAAATCCTCAAGAAAACTCTTGGGTTTTAAATATAGCTAGAAATAAAAAAGCTCTAGGAGAAACTCTTAGACCAAGAATTTCTATGGATTCACTCCACATAGGAGAAAGCTCGGAGAGAAAAGATAATAACCTAATAAGAAACATGTCTTTAAAAATTGATAGTCTACGCCAGAATATCAAACAAATCACTGACATTATAAATGAATAATAAAATTGATTTTCCTCATTTCTATAAAAAAGGTAAAACAGTCAAAATTAAAACTCTTGACGATAATACTGAAAAGAAAGAATACGTTTTCTCTACTTCTGGTAAAGCTGGTGTTCAAACAATCGTAAATCATTGCAATAATCTCAACCAAATCATTGCAAGATGTCTTTTAAAAACTTCAAAAATAAGCCATTATCTTGGTATTTCAAGAGATATTTCTACAGATATTTCAAAAAATAAAATACCTTTTAACCAATTTAAAAACGATTTAGCCTTTATGGTTAAAAACAATCTTGATAAAAAAGATTTTGAAAAATTCTTCGAAGTTATTGAAAGACAAAATAAATTAACTATCAAGTTAACCCAGTCTATTGACAAACATTCAATTCTTTTAGAAAACTCTTTAAAAAACAACCAATTTGTTGAAGAAGTCGCCAAAAAGGCAAATATTGAGGGCACTCTTAAGGAAACCAACATTAAGATCACTAATATACATGATCAGTTAAAACAACTAATAGGATGACCTCGATACCCGAGCTCAATAAATCAATCACCTCGATACCCGAGATAAATAGATCAATCAATCTCCTTAATGAAAAAATTGATGGGCTGATTATAAACATGGACTTAACATTCAATAAATACGTAACCATTACCCAGTTGGAAGTAGCATCTGCAAAAATTATTGCAGACATTACTAAAGAGTTATCTGAAAAGATTGACTCTTGCCCATGTAATAAAGACATACTTGAGCACATCAAGAATATCTCCATCATAGAACAAAAAACCAAGCCTGGAAAATATTCAGGTCTTAAGAAATACTCACCTCCCAATCCTAGTGTTGGAAACCCTGACTTAGGAAGCTCAAAAGATTCCCAGAAAATTAACATTTTCAAGAAAGAATAAAAATGAAAGAAACAATCTCTGAACGTCTCGAGAAATATTTCTTTAACCTTCAATATGAAGATTATGATAAAACTGACCAAAAGCTTATTCAGCTTTTATCTTTAGAAACTGAAGAATGTGAAGAATTGTATCAAAAAGAACCCAAACTTTTTGATCAATATTTTAGAATGACTAAAATAAATGAACCCGATACTGAATCAGAACAAGAAGATAATTTTAAAACAAATACAAAGACTGTTAAGTTCGAATATTCAGATATGGAAGATGATGAAGCAGAATCTTCTTATACAGCCACAAGAAGAGGCAATAAAAAGAAATACGAGTTCAAAATGCCTGTCCACAATGGAATTCCAAATAGTGGCCAAGGACCCAATACGATCAATGTACTCAATATTGATTGTATCCAAGATTTAAAACTCAGAGAAAGAGTTGTAGAAAAATGGGTTACTGAGATTTCACTAATCTTACAAACAAATCCAGATGAATTTGAAAAAGCAAAAAATGTTCTACTACTTTTAGAACACAAAACTGATGGAATCGTGCAGAAATTCCTAAGAAACAATAATTGGAATGAAGAACTACATGGCTCAGATCTTTTTGATAATCTCATAAATGTCATATACACTACTTTCTTAGGTCTTGATTATATTTCTAATAAAGACTTCACCATTAATAAGAAGGTTGACATAGCAAGAGTTTCAATGACTAAACTCCAATTACATGATATTAGTCTTCTCGACAAATACACATGTATGTATGAATCATATTTGTATGATATTCCACAGAGAAGTGAATATGCGCAATGGATATCTGCTTATCTCATGAAAATTCCAATTATTGGAGAAACCTGTACAGACAGATGGAAAAAAGAAGCTACTGGAGAAATCCAGCAAACCAGTCTTTCTTACGCAACAAAAATTGCAAAAGAAGAAATTGATAGAATCTGTCAAGACAGATATAAACAACAAAAGCTTAAAACTATAAGCAAAGATTGTTGTAGCATTCTCTCTGATTTCAAAAACTTTGATATTGGAAAGAAAAATTATACTAAGAAAAAGCATAAAAACAAAAAGAAATACAAATCTTTTTGGAAAAAGAAAAGAAGAAAATTTTCACCAGGAAAATACTTCAAGAAACCATCAAAAGAAACACCTAAGAAAACTACTTCTTGTCCGCAAGGAAAGAAAAAATGTAGGTGTTGGATCTGCAATGAAGAAGGACACTACGCAAACGAATGTCCAAATAGAAAAAAATACCCTGACAAAGTCAAGGTTTTACAAACCGCTAACAATGGAGGCTATGAAGCTCTTGAAGAAGAGTATGATGGTACGCAACATGTTTTTATATATCATGTTGAAACAGAATCTTCATCAGACACTGAAGAATACGAATCAACAACGGATGACTCAGACTAGTCCCATACATACCTCGCTTTTCAGGGAGGAGGAGATTAACCATTTTTGCGTAAACCTCCAGAAGATTGATGATTCCCTTATCATGAATCTTACTAATCCAAACTCTATTTATGTTTCTGCCTTCCTTAACTTTAAAGGATATAAAAAATTTAGAGTACATTGTTTTGTAGACACAGGTGCATCTTTATGTCTTGCAAGCAAATTCATCATTCCGGATGAACTCTGGGAAAACGCTCCCAAAGAAATTAGTGCCACTATTGCAAATGGTGAAACCATAAAAATTAATAAAGTTTGTAGAAATATTAATCTCGAACTTTCAGGAGAACATTTCAATGTTCCCACTATTTACCAACAAAATTCAGGAATTGATATCATAATTGGTAACAACTTCTGTCAAGTCTATGGACCATTCATACAATGGATAGATAGAATTGCCTTTCATCTTAATAATGATATGGTAATTATAAAAAAGGTTACAGAGGCCTATAGCAAAGGAAAACCAGGTTTTCTTGAAACTCAAGAAAAAGGTTCTAAAGAAAAACAAATTCCAGGTACTAATATAACTCATGAAGAGATTAATAAAGAAAGGATTATTTCTATTCAAACTACCAGGTTCAAACAGATTGAAGATCTTCTTGAAAAAGTTTGTTCTGAAAATCCTATTGATCCAAATAAAACCAAAGGATGGATGAAAGCTTCAATCAAGCTTATTGATCCCAAAACGGTTATTAGAGAAAAACCTATGGTTTACTCTCTACAAGATAGAGAAGAATTTTCCAAACAAATCAAAGAATTACTTGATATGAGACTAATTATAGAATCAAAATCCCCTCATATGTCTCCTGCCTTTCTTGTCAATAAAGAAGCAGAGAAAAGAAGAGGAAAGAAGCGAATGGTTGTTAACTACAAAGCAATCAATGATGCAACTATTGGAGACTCACATAATCTCCCCAATATGCACGAACTCTTGACTCTTCTACGAGGAAAAAACATTTATTCAAGTTTCGACTGCAAGTCAGGTTTCTGGCAAGTTCTACTTGATGAAGAATCGCAGCTTCTCACTGCCTTCACATGTCCTGATGGACTCTTTCAATGGAAAGTACTACCCTTTGGGCTTAAACAAGCTCCTAGTATTTTTCAAAGACACATGCAGAATGCTCTTCGAGGCCTTGAAGGTTTCTGCACTGTATACGTTGATGACATCATGATCTTCAGCAAAAATGAACAAGAACACTATGTTCATGTCACACAGGTTCTCAGAACTATTTTAAAATATGGTATAATACTTTCAAAAAAGAAAGCTCATCTTTTCAAAACAAAAATCAATTTTTTAGGTTTAGAAATAAATGAAGGTACCCATTGTCCTCAAAAACATATTCTTGAACATTTACATGACTTTCCAAATGTTTTAGAAGACAAAAAGCAACTACAAAGATTTCTTGGTGTTTTAACTTATGCTGAAACATATATTGAAAAACTTGCAGCCATGAGAAAACCTTTACAGGCAAAATTAAAAAAAGATGTCATTTGGAATTGGTCAAATGCTGATACAGACTACATCAAAAAGATAAAGAAAGTTTTAATCAATTTTCCAAAACTTTATCTTCCAAACATTGAAGACAGTTTAATTATTGAAACTGATGCTTCTGATGAATTTTGGGGAGGTGTTTTAAAAGCTAAAAACCCCAAAAACGAAGAACAAATTTGCAGGTACACCTCTGGCAGTTTCAAAGCAGCTGAGAAAAACTACCATAGCAATGAAAAAGAATTACTCGCTGTAAAAAGAGTTATTACAAAATTCTCTGTATATTTAACACCAGTAAATTTCCTGGTTCGTACAGATAATAAAAATTTTACTTATTTCCTCCGAACTAAGATTGCAGGAGATAACAAATTAGGCCGGCTAATACGTTGGCAAGAGTGGTTTTCACGATATACTTTCACTGTTGAACATCTCGCAGGAAACAAAAACGTACTGGCAGACTGCCTCACCCGTGACTTCAGGTATACCTTACATCATCCATGATCTCACTCGCTCCTCTCGAGCCCTATAAAAGGATATGATCCTCAAGACATATTTCCTCACAAAAACTTCACCTACAAAAAAGAGAGGGGGAGATTAGAGAAAAAAGTAAACAAAATTTGAGTTTACAAAAATGGAAGACCTCAACACTTTGAGGATGAAGAAACAAATGCTCCTCATAGAGCTATCTGCAATTGAGCAGAAAATCAACTTGTATGAACAAGTAACAACGGTCACCAATGTACCGGAAAGCGAAAGCTCAAAAACAAAGGCTATTCCAGTGCAAACGGCACCTGGTAAAGAATCAACAAATCCGTTGAAAGCTGATGCTTTGCTAAAAAGCATAATAAAGGAGACAGCTACTCCTCTTCCTGATGGAAAAACTAGCTTGTTGGTTGATACCAATCCTTGTACTGAAGGAATCAGTAAAATGACAACCTTGTCACCCATTAACAAATCTGTGCAGGAGTTTACACCAGATTACAAAAAAGCTCTTAACAAAGAAGCTGAAAGATTTTATGTAATCTACAAAGGACCTCATGCCGGTGTTCATACTGACTGGGGAATTACAGAAACATTCTGTAAAGTTGATAAAGTTACTTGCAAAAAATTCAGAAATGAAGCATCTGCAAGATTAAGCCTTGCCACTTATCAAGACGATACAAGCAAGACTAACCAACCACTTCTTCGACCAAAAATTCATAAAGTCAAAGAAGCTCACAGAGACCAAAGGTTTGACGTTCCAAATAACGCTCAACAAATGGTTAACTATCCTGAAATCTCTTTCGAAGACTTCAGAACAATCTGGAAGAAAGCAAGAGCTGCATGCCCAGAAGACCTTGTTCATGAAAAGTTTTTCACTACGGACAAGAAAACAAAAAGTCTGTTCAACTTCCTCGAAGGATCAGATGCAAAATTAGTCTACCAAGCCTTTCAAGCTGGACTAATCGACAATATCTACCCAAGTTGCAACCTTCAAGAACTCATTTTCTTCCCAAGCAACATGGTAGAATCCATTAAAAACTTTCGAAAGAAAGTACTTAAAGCAAAAGATAATCCGATCTACATCAGATGCATCTCTTCACTCCCAGAATGGATTCAAGAATCAACTCTTTCTCCATACCACTTTCTGGAAATTGGTCTTTCTAAAACCAATAGAGATATTGAACAATCTCAACCAATGGAAGACAAAGATCTACCTTTTACAGAGATTCTTCATCCCAATCGCATCAATGGTTTAAGAAGAATATCAGAAAAAATCATCGAGATTATCTCTGGTTCAAAAAAGAAGATTAATTATACCGACTCGCATTGTATAATTACAAGCTGGAGTTACAACAACACCAGCCAAGAAGATCTTCGTCAAGCCTCCAAGTTTGGCGAAAAATTCATGAACAATAGCATGGAAGTATCCAATGCTACACGCCAACACTTCTGCCGACATGCAGAACAACTTTTTGAAGAACATCTTTGTCACTTTTGCGAAAGCAAAGATTCGGAGACAATGGAGGGACCCCCCTCTGAAGATGACAAATCATCATCATCTTAAAGAAAGATGCTTCACGTGTCAAATGGCCCCAGCCACTCGAAATAATAATGCCCTTCTTCATTATTAGAAGCTTTCTAGCTGTCCACAATAATGTAATCTTTAGTGGATAAAAACGTCATGCCTGACATATTAGGCAAGGATCAGACCCTCTCAATGTATCTATAAATTGAGAGTTATGTTTTGTTTTAGGGACATCGCAAGAACGAGTGCAAGAAAAAACACTCTCTATCTAAAAATTTTCAGTTCAATGTCTAGTGAGTAATTCCTCCCTTAGAAGGGGAAAAATGTAAAATATTGTAAGAGTCTTCCCTTTTTGGGAACTCTGTTATCAATAAATCTTTGTTTTGTTATTTTTGAGTGTTCATACAATTTAGAGTGATGAAACTTGTAAGTGACAGAGTGTCAGGTCGACGATGATTAACAGTACCACAGGCACCATGCCAACAGGGAAAGCAACCACACAGACCAATGAACGACACAGGCTGGCTTGAATAGTTTCTATCTATGTAAGTATAACACTCACTACATCACAATTACACATTTATTGATACAAGAGTCTTCTTTTCACAATTTTTATATTTATTCCCTTCTTTGTTAAAACATAAATTCCGTACACATCCACACACCCAAACTGGTATCAGAGCCTTGATAAATATGGCATTACATTATAATAAAACACTTTACAGAGTAAAGTTTGAACATATTCATAATAAAGAGATTGAAATCTCTCAACATAAAGAAATACTTTTCAATAATAAAAAAGACTTGGTGCATATAGATTTCAGAATTCTACAAGCACAAAATAAACATACTCACGAATATATACCAAACTTGGTTAATATACGTATGTATCTCCTGCATAAGCAAAAAGTACATCAAGAACATCTTGATAGAAATAAAAAATTAGTTTCAAAACTCAGAAAGTTTATTTTAACCTGTTAGCTTTTCTTAAAATGAATAATGAAATTTTCAACAACACTGAAGAAAATAATTCAGAAGAAAAACAAATCTTAACTTATGTTGAAGATGAAGACGGCTTTCATGCAAATCTTTTAATAAAACAAGACCTTCTCTCTAGAGTTAAGAAAATTGATTTAAAAATAAAGAAAGAAAACATTTTCAAAAATGTTCCTTCTAAACTTAGTATTCTAAATCCCCTTAAAAGGAAAAATGAAATTTTCTACTTTGTTAGTACTAAAGAAATGTCCGTAGACATAAAAGATACAATAGGAGCTGTCTTTCTACCCCTTTTAACTAAGGAGCAAATACATAATAACTTAAAAAGTATTCCAGTTGAGATTAGATCAAAAATTAGAATGGTCCATATCGGAGCTGTAAAAATTTTGTTAAAATCCCAATTCCAAGCAGGAATAAATTCTCCCATAAAAATGGCCTTAATTGACAACAGAATTACTGACAGACAGGACTGCATCTTAGGTGCTGCAAAGGGAAACCTTGCTTACCAAAAGTTTATGTTTTCAGTCTATCCAAAGTTTGCTCTGGATTTAAAATCTGCAAATATAGATAAAACCTTATCTTTTATACATCACTTTGAAAGAAGTGACCTAATGAGTCCAGGTGATAAACCTTTCACCATAACATATCTCATAGGATATGCCCTGACCAACAGTCACCATAGCATAGACTATAAGAAAGACGAGTACATCGAACTTGATGATGTCTTTTCAGAAATAGGCCATGTCAAAGATAAACAATTCTGCGACATAAATCCTCAAGAAAACTCTTGGGTTTTAAATATAGCTAGAAATAAAAAAGCTCTAGGAGAAACTCTTAGACCAAGAATTTCTATGGATTCACTCCACATAGGAGAAAGCTCGGAGAGAAAAGATAATAACCTAATAAGAAACATGTCTTTAAAAATTGATAGTCTACGCCAGAATATCAAACAAATCACTGACATTATAAATGAATAATAAAATTGATTTTCCTCATTTCTATAAAAAAGGTAAAACAGTCAAAATTAAAACTCTTGACGATAATACTGAAAAGAAAGAATACGTTTTCTCTACTTCTGGTAAAGCTGGTGTTCAAACAATCGTAAATCATTGCAATAATCTCAACCAAATCATTGCAAGATGTCTTTTAAAAACTTCAAAAATAAGCCATTATCTTGGTATTTCAAGAGATATTTCTACAGATATTTCAAAAAATAAAATACCTTTTAACCAATTTAAAAACGATTTAGCCTTTATGGTTAAAAACAATCTTGATAAAAAAGATTTTGAAAAATTCTTCGAAGTTATTGAAAGACAAAATAAATTAACTATCAAGTTAACCCAGTCTATTGACAAACATTCAATTCTTTTAGAAAACTCTTTAAAAAACAACCAATTTGTTGAAGAAGTCGCCAAAAAGGCAAATATTGAGGGCACTCTTAAGGAAACCAACATTAAGATCACTAATATACATGATCAGTTAAAACAACTAATAGGATGACCTCGATACCCGAGCTCAATAAATCAATCACCTCGATACCCGAGATAAATAGATCAATCAATCTCCTTAATGAAAAAATTGATGGGCTGATTATAAACATGGACTTAACATTCAATAAATACGTAACCATTACCCAGTTGGAAGTAGCATCTGCAAAAATTATTGCAGACATTACTAAAGAGTTATCTGAAAAGATTGACTCTTGCCCATGTAATAAAGACATACTTGAGCACATCAAGAATATCTCCATCATAGAACAAAAAACCAAGCCTGGAAAATATTCAGGTCTTAAGAAATACTCACCTCCCAATCCTAGTGTTGGAAACCCTGACTTAGGAAGCTCAAAAGATTCCCAGAAAATTAACATTTTCAAGAAAGAATAAAAATGAAAGAAACAATCTCTGAACGTCTCGAGAAATATTTCTTTAACCTTCAATATGAAGATTATGATAAAACTGACCAAAAGCTTATTCAGCTTTTATCTTTAGAAACTGAAGAATGTGAAGAATTGTATCAAAAAGAACCCAAACTTTTTGATCAATATTTTAGAATGACTAAAATAAATGAACCCGATACTGAATCAGAACAAGAAGATAATTTTAAAACAAATACAAAGACTGTTAAGTTCGAATATTCAGATATGGAAGATGATGAAGCAGAATCTTCTTATACAGCCACAAGAAGAGGCAATAAAAAGAAATACGAGTTCAAAATGCCTGTCCACAATGGAATTCCAAATAGTGGCCAAGGACCCAATACGATCAATGTACTCAATATTGATTGTATCCAAGATTTAAAACTCAGAGAAAGAGTTGTAGAAAAATGGGTTACTGAGATTTCACTAATCTTACAAACAAATCCAGATGAATTTGAAAAAGCAAAAAATGTTCTACTACTTTTAGAACACAAAACTGATGGAATCGTGCAGAAATTCCTAAGAAACAATAATTGGAATGAAGAACTACATGGCTCAGATCTTTTTGATAATCTCATAAATGTCATATACACTACTTTCTTAGGTCTTGATTATATTTCTAATAAAGACTTCACCATTAATAAGAAGGTTGACATAGCAAGAGTTTCAATGACTAAACTCCAATTACATGATATTAGTCTTCTCGACAAATACACATGTATGTATGAATCATATTTGTATGATATTCCACAGAGAAGTGAATATGCGCAATGGATATCTGCTTATCTCATGAAAATTCCAATTATTGGAGAAACCTGTACAGACAGATGGAAAAAAGAAGCTACTGGAGAAATCCAGCAAACCAGTCTTTCTTACGCAACAAAAATTGCAAAAGAAGAAATTGATAGAATCTGTCAAGACAGATATAAACAACAAAAGCTTAAAACTATAAGCAAAGATTGTTGTAGCATTCTCTCTGATTTCAAAAACTTTGATATTGGAAAGAAAAATTATACTAAGAAAAAGCATAAAAACAAAAAGAAATACAAATCTTTTTGGAAAAAGAAAAGAAGAAAATTTTCACCAGGAAAATACTTCAAGAAACCATCAAAAGAAACACCTAAGAAAACTACTTCTTGTCCGCAAGGAAAGAAAAAATGTAGGTGTTGGATCTGCAATGAAGAAGGACACTACGCAAACGAATGTCCAAATAGAAAAAAATACCCTGACAAAGTCAAGGTTTTACAAACCGCTAACAATGGAGGCTATGAAGCTCTTGAAGAAGAGTATGATGGTACGCAACATGTTTTTATATATCATGTTGAAACAGAATCTTCATCAGACACTGAAGAATACGAATCAACAACGGATGACTCAGACTAGTCCCATACATACCTCGCTTTTCAGGGAGGAGGAGATTAACCATTTTTGCGTAAACCTCCAGAAGATTGATGATTCCCTTATCATGAATCTTACTAATCCAAACTCTATTTATGTTTCTGCCTTCCTTAACTTTAAAGGATATAAAAAATTTAGAGTACATTGTTTTGTAGACACAGGTGCATCTTTATGTCTTGCAAGCAAATTCATCATTCCGGATGAACTCTGGGAAAACGCTCCCAAAGAAATTAGTGCCACTATTGCAAATGGTGAAACCATAAAAATTAATAAAGTTTGTAGAAATATTAATCTCGAACTTTCAGGAGAACATTTCAATGTTCCCACTATTTACCAACAAAATTCAGGAATTGATATCATAATTGGTAACAACTTCTGTCAAGTCTATGGACCATTCATACAATGGATAGATAGAATTGCCTTTCATCTTAATAATGATATGGTAATTATAAAAAAGGTTACAGAGGCCTATAGCAAAGGAAAACCAGGTTTTCTTGAAACTCAAGAAAAAGGTTCTAAAGAAAAACAAATTCCAGGTACTAATATAACTCATGAAGAGATTAATAAAGAAAGGATTATTTCTATTCAAACTACCAGGTTCAAACAGATTGAAGATCTTCTTGAAAAAGTTTGTTCTGAAAATCCTATTGATCCAAATAAAACCAAAGGATGGATGAAAGCTTCAATCAAGCTTATTGATCCCAAAACGGTTATTAGAGAAAAACCTATGGTTTACTCTCTACAAGATAGAGAAGAATTTTCCAAACAAATCAAAGAATTACTTGATATGAGACTAATTATAGAATCAAAATCCCCTCATATGTCTCCTGCCTTTCTTGTCAATAAAGAAGCAGAGAAAAGAAGAGGAAAGAAGCGAATGGTTGTTAACTACAAAGCAATCAATGATGCAACTATTGGAGACTCACATAATCTCCCCAATATGCACGAACTCTTGACTCTTCTACGAGGAAAAAACATTTATTCAAGTTTCGACTGCAAGTCAGGTTTCTGGCAAGTTCTACTTGATGAAGAATCGCAGCTTCTCACTGCCTTCACATGTCCTGATGGACTCTTTCAATGGAAAGTACTACCCTTTGGGCTTAAACAAGCTCCTAGTATTTTTCAAAGACACATGCAGAATGCTCTTCGAGGCCTTGAAGGTTTCTGCACTGTATACGTTGATGACATCATGATCTTCAGCAAAAATGAACAAGAACACTATGTTCATGTCACACAGGTTCTCAGAACTATTTTAAAATATGGTATAATACTTTCAAAAAAGAAAGCTCATCTTTTCAAAACAAAAATCAATTTTTTAGGTTTAGAAATAAATGAAGGTACCCATTGTCCTCAAAAACATATTCTTGAACATTTACATGACTTTCCAAATGTTTTAGAAGACAAAAAGCAACTACAAAGATTTCTTGGTGTTTTAACTTATGCTGAAACATATATTGAAAAACTTGCAGCCATGAGAAAACCTTTACAGGCAAAATTAAAAAAAGATGTCATTTGGAATTGGTCAAATGCTGATACAGACTACATCAAAAAGATAAAGAAAGTTTTAATCAATTTTCCAAAACTTTATCTTCCAAACATTGAAGACAGTTTAATTATTGAAACTGATGCTTCTGATGAATTTTGGGGAGGTGTTTTAAAAGCTAAAAACCCCAAAAACGAAGAACAAATTTGCAGGTACACCTCTGGCAGTTTCAAAGCAGCTGAGAAAAACTACCATAGCAATGAAAAAGAATTACTCGCTGTAAAAAGAGTTATTACAAAATTCTCTGTATATTTAACACCAGTAAATTTCCTGGTTCGTACAGATAATAAAAATTTTACTTATTTCCTCCGAACTAAGATTGCAGGAGATAACAAATTAGGCCGGCTAATACGTTGGCAAGAGTGGTTTTCACGATATACTTTCACTGTTGAACATCTCGCAGGAAACAAAAACGTACTGGCAGACTGCCTCACCCGTGACTTCAGGTATACCTTACATCATCCATGATCTCACTCGCTCCTCTCGAGCCCTATAAAAGGATATGATCCTCAAGACATATTTCCTCACAAAAACTTCACCTACAAAAAAGAGAGGGGGAGATTAGAGAAAAAAGTAAACAAAATTTGAGTTTACAAAAATGGAAGACCTCAACACTTTGAGGATGAAGAAACAAATGCTCCTCATAGAGCTATCTGCAATTGAGCAGAAAATCAACTTGTATGAACAAGTAACAACGGTCACCAATGTACCGGAAAGCGAAAGCTCAAAAACAAAGGCTATTCCAGTGCAAACGGCACCTGGTAAAGAATCAACAAATCCGTTGAAAGCTGATGCTTTGCTAAAAAGCATAATAAAGGAGACAGCTACTCCTCTTCCTGATGGAAAAACTAGCTTGTTGGTTGATACCAATCCTTGTACTGAAGGAATCAGTAAAATGACAACCTTGTCACCCATTAACAAATCTGTGCAGGAGTTTACACCAGATTACAAAAAAGCTCTTAACAAAGAAGCTGAAAGATTTTATGTAATCTACAAAGGACCTCATGCCGGTGTTCATACTGACTGGGGAATTACAGAAACATTCTGTAAAGTTGATAAAGTTACTTGCAAAAAATTCAGAAATGAAGCATCTGCAAGATTAAGCCTTGCCACTTATCAAGACGATACAAGCAAGACTAACCAACCACTTCTTCGACCAAAAATTCATAAAGTCAAAGAAGCTCACAGAGACCAAAGGTTTGACGTTCCAAATAACGCTCAACAAATGGTTAACTATCCTGAAATCTCTTTCGAAGACTTCAGAACAATCTGGAAGAAAGCAAGAGCTGCATGCCCAGAAGACCTTGTTCATGAAAAGTTTTTCACTACGGACAAGAAAACAAAAAGTCTGTTCAACTTCCTCGAAGGATCAGATGCAAAATTAGTCTACCAAGCCTTTCAAGCTGGACTAATCGACAATATCTACCCAAGTTGCAACCTTCAAGAACTCATTTTCTTCCCAAGCAACATGGTAGAATCCATTAAAAACTTTCGAAAGAAAGTACTTAAAGCAAAAGATAATCCGATCTACATCAGATGCATCTCTTCACTCCCAGAATGGATTCAAGAATCAACTCTTTCTCCATACCACTTTCTGGAAATTGGTCTTTCTAAAACCAATAGAGATATTGAACAATCTCAACCAATGGAAGACAAAGATCTACCTTTTACAGAGATTCTTCATCCCAATCGCATCAATGGTTTAAGAAGAATATCAGAAAAAATCATCGAGATTATCTCTGGTTCAAAAAAGAAGATTAATTATACCGACTCGCATTGTATAATTACAAGCTGGAGTTACAACAACACCAGCCAAGAAGATCTTCGTCAAGCCTCCAAGTTTGGCGAAAAATTCATGAACAATAGCATGGAAGTATCCAATGCTACACGCCAACACTTCTGCCGACATGCAGAACAACTTTTTGAAGAACATCTTTGTCACTTTTGCGAAAGCAAAGATTCGGAGACAATGGAGGGACCCCCCTCTGAAGATGACAAATCATCATCATCTTAAAGAAAGATGCTTCACGTGTCAAATGGCCCCAGCCACTCGAAATAATAATGCCCTTCTTCATTATTAGAAGCTTTCTAGCTGTCCACAATAATGTAATCTTTAGTGGATAAAAACGTCATGCCTGACATATTAGGCAAGGATCAGACCCTCTCAATGTATCTATAAATTGAGAGTTATGTTTTGTTTTAGGGACATCGCAAGAACGAGTGCAAGAAAAAACACTCTCTATCTAAAAATTTTCAGTTCAATGTCTAGTGAGTAATTCCTCCCTTAGAAGGGGAAAAATGTAAAATATTGTAAGAGTCTTCCCTTTTTGGGAACTCTGTTATCAATAAATCTTTGTTTTGTTATTTTTGAGTGTTCATACAATTTAGAGTGATGAAACTTGTAAGTGACAGAGTGTCAGGTCGACGATGATTAACAGTACCACAGGCACCATGCCAACAGGGAAAGCAACCACACAGACCAATGAACGACACAGGCTGGCTTGAATAGTTTCTATCTATGTAAGTATAACACTCACTACATCACAATTACACATTTATTGATACAAGAGTCTTCTTTTCACAATTTTTATATTTATTCCCTTCTTTGTTAAAACATAAATTCCGTAAGGAAAGAAAAAATTATATTAAGAAAAAGCATAAAAACAAAAAGAAATACAAATCTTTTTGGAAAAAGAAAAGAAGAAAATTTTCACCAGGAAAATACTTCAAGAAACCATCAAAAGAAACACCTAAGAAAACTACTTCTTGTCCGCAAGGAAAGAAAAAATGTAGGTGTTGGATCTGCAATGAAGAAGGACACTACGCAAACGAATGTCCAAATAGAAAAAAATACCCTGACAAAGTCAAGGTTTTACAAACCGCTAACAATGGAGGCTATGAAGCTCTTGAAGAAGAGTATGATGGTACGCAACATGTTTTTATATATCATGTTGAAACAGAATCTTCATCAGACACTGAAGAATACGAATCAACAACGGATGACTCAGACTAGTCCCATACATACCTCGCTTTTCAGGGAGGAGGAGATTAACCATTTTTGCGTAAACCTCCAGAAGATTGATGATTCCCTTATCATGAATCTTACTAATCCAAACTCTATTTATGTTTCTGCCTTCCTTAACTTTAAAGGATATAAAAAATTTAGAGTACATTGTTTTGTAGACACAGGTGCATCTTTATGTCTTGCAAGCAAATTCATCATTCCGGATGAACTCTGGGAAAACGCTCCCAAAGAAATTAGTGCCACTATTGCAAATGGTGAAACCATAAAAATTAATAAAGTTTGTAGAAATATTAATCTCGAACTTTCAGGAGAACATTTCAATGTTCCCACTATTTACCAACAAAATTCAGGAATTGATATCATAATTGGTAACAACTTCTGTCAAGTCTATGGACCATTCATACAATGGATAGATAGAATTGCCTTTCATCTTAATAATGATATGGTAATTATAAAAAAGGTTACAGAGGCCTATAGCAAAGGAAAACCAGGTTTTCTTGAAACTCAAGAAAAAGGTTCTAAAGAAAAACAAATTCCAGGTACTAATATAACTCATGAAGAGATTAATAAAGAAAGGATTATTTCTATTCAAACTACCAGGTTCAAACAGATTGAAGATCTTCTTGAAAAAGTTTGTTCTGAAAATCCTATTGATCCAAATAAAACCAAAGGATGGATGAAAGCTTCAATCAAGCTTATTGATCCCAAAACGGTTATTAGAGAAAAACCTATGGTTTACTCTCTACAAGATAGAGAAGAATTTTCCAAACAAATCAAAGAATTACTTGATATGAGACTAATTATAGAATCAAAATCCCCTCATATGTCTCCTGCCTTTCTTGTCAATAAAGAAGCAGAGAAAAGAAGAGGAAAGAAGCGAATGGTTGTTAACTACAAAGCAATCAATGATGCAACTATTGGAGACTCACATAATCTCCCCAATATGCACGAACTCTTGACTCTTCTACGAGGAAAAAACATTTATTCAAGTTTCGACTGCAAGTCAGGTTTCTGGCAAGTTCTACTTGATGAAGAATCGCAGCTTCTCACTGCCTTCACATGTCCTGATGGACTCTTTCAATGGAAAGTACTACCCTTTGGGCTTAAACAAGCTCCTAGTATTTTTCAAAGACACATGCAGAATGCTCTTCGAGGCCTTGAAGGTTTCTGCACTGTATACGTTGATGACATCATGATCTTCAGCAAAAATGAACAAGAACACTATGTTCATGTCACACAGGTTCTCAGAACTATTTTAAAATATGGTATAATACTTTCAAAAAAGAAAGCTCATCTTTTCAAAACAAAAATCAATTTTTTAGGTTTAGAAATAAATGAAGGTACCCATTGTCCTCAAAAACATATTCTTGAACATTTACATGACTTTCCAAATGTTTTAGAAGACAAAAAGCAACTACAAAGATTTCTTGGTGTTTTAACTTATGCTGAAACATATATTGAAAAACTTGCAGCCATGAGAAAACCTTTACAGGCAAAATTAAAAAAAGATGTCATTTGGAATTGGTCAAATGCTGATACAGACTACATCAAAAAGATAAAGAAAGTTTTAATCAATTTTCCAAAACTTTATCTTCCAAACATTGAAGACAGTTTAATTATTGAAACTGATGCTTCTGATGAATTTTGGGGAGGTGTTTTAAAAGCTAAAAACCCCAAAAACGAAGAACAAATTTGCAGGTACACCTCTGGCAGTTTCAAAGCAGCTGAGAAAAACTACCATAGCAATGAAAAAGAATTACTCGCTGTAAAAAGAGTTATTACAAAATTCTCTGTATATTTAACACCAGTAAATTTCCTGGTTCGTACAGATAATAAAAATTTTACTTATTTCCTCCGAACTAAGATTGCAGGAGATAACAAATTAGGCCGGCTAATACGTTGGCAAGAGTGGTTTTCACGATATACTTTCACTGTTGAATATGTTCAAACTTTACTCAGTTTGGCCTTAATTGACAACAGAATTACTGACAGACAGGACTGCATCTTAGGTGCTGCAAAGGGAAACCTTGCTTACCAAAAGTTTATGTTTTCAGTCTATCCAAAGTTTGCTCTGGATTTAAAATCTGCAAATATAGATAAAACCTTATCTTTTATACATCACTTTGAAAGAAGTGACCTAATGAGTCCAGGTGATAAACCTTTCACCATAACATATCTCATAGGATATGCCCTGACCAACAGTCACCATAGCATAGACTATAAGAAAGACGAGTACATCGAACTTGATGATGTCTTTTCAGAAATAGGCCATGTCAAAGATAAACAATTCTGCGACATAAATCCTCAAGAAAACTCTTGGGTTTTAAATATAGCTAGAAATAAAAAAGCTCTAGGAGAAACTCTTAGACCAAGAATTTCTATGGATTCACTCCACATAGGAGAAAGCTCGGAGAGAAAAGATAATAACCTAATAAGAAACATGTCTTTAAAAATTGATAGTCTACGCCAGAATATCAAACAAATCACTGACATTATAAATGAATAATAAAATTGATTTTCCTCATTTCTATAAAAAAGGTAAAACAGTCAAAATTAAAACTCTTGACGATAATACTGAAAAGAAAGAATACGTTTTCTCTACTTCTGGTAAAGCTGGTGTTCAAACAATCGTAAATCATTGCAATAATCTCAACCAAATCATTGCAAGATGTCTTTTAAAAACTTCAAAAATAAGCCATTATCTTGGTATTTCAAGAGATATTTCTACAGATATTTCAAAAAATAAAATACCTTTTAACCAATTTAAAAACGATTTAGCCTTTATGGTTAAAAACAATCTTGATAAAAAAGATTTTGAAAAATTCTTCGAAGTTATTGAAAGACAAAATAAATTAACTATCAAGTTAACCCAGTCTATTGACAAACATTCAATTCTTTTAGAAAACTCTTTAAAAAACAACCAATTTGTTGAAGAAGTCGCCAAAAAGGCAAATATTGAGGGCACTCTTAAGGAAACCAACATTAAGATCACTAATATACATGATCAGTTAAAACAACTAATAGGATGACCTCGATACCCGAGCTCAATAAATCAATCACCTCGATACCCGAGATAAATAGATCAATCAATCTCCTTAATGAAAAAATTGATGGGCTGATTATAAACATGGACTTAACATTCAATAAATACGTAACCATTACCCAGTTGGAAGTAGCATCTGCAAAAATTATTGCAGACATTACTAAAGAGTTATCTGAAAAGATTGACTCTTGCCCATGTAATAAAGACATACTTGAGCACATCAAGAATATCTCCATCATAGAACAAAAAACCAAGCCTGGAAAATATTCAGGTCTTAAGAAATACTCACCTCCCAATCCTAGTGTTGGAAACCCTGACTTAGGAAGCTCAAAAGATTCCCAGAAAATTAACATTTTCAAGAAAGAATAAAAATGAAAGAAACAATCTCTGAACGTCTCGAGAAATATTTCTTTAACCTTCAATATGAAGATTATGATAAAACTGACCAAAAGCTTATTCAGCTTTTATCTTTAGAAACTGAAGAATGTGAAGAATTGTATCAAAAAGAACCCAAACTTTTTGATCAATATTTTAGAATGACTAAAATAAATGAACCCGATACTGAATCAGAACAAGAAGATAATTTTAAAACAAATACAAAGACTGTTAAGTTCGAATATTCAGATATGGAAGATGATGAAGCAGAATCTTCTTATACAGCCACAAGAAGAGGCAATAAAAAGAAATACGAGTTCAAAATGCCTGTCCACAATGGAATTCCAAATAGTGGCCAAGGACCCAATACGATCAATGTACTCAATATTGATTGTATCCAAGATTTAAAACTCAGAGAAAGAGTTGTAGAAAAATGGGTTACTGAGATTTCACTAATCTTACAAACAAATCCAGATGAATTTGAAAAAGCAAAAAATGTTCTACTACTTTTAGAACACAAAACTGATGGAATCGTGCAGAAATTCCTAAGAAACAATAATTGGAATGAAGAACTACATGGCTCAGATCTTTTTGATAATCTCATAAATGTCATATACACTACTTTCTTAGGTCTTGATTATATTTCTAATAAAGACTTCACCATTAATAAGAAGGTTGACATAGCAAGAGTTTCAATGACTAAACTCCAATTACATGATATTAGTCTTCTCGACAAATACACATGTATGTATGAATCATATTTGTATGATATTCCACAGAGAAGTGAATATGCGCAATGGATATCTGCTTATCTCATGAAAATTCCAATTATTGGAGAAACCTGTACAGACAGATGGAAAAAAGAAGCTACTGGAGAAATCCAGCAAACCAGTCTTTCTTACGCAACAAAAATTGCAAAAGAAGAAATTGATAGAATCTGTCAAGACAGATATAAACAACAAAAGCTTAAAACTATAAGCAAAGATTGTTGTAGCATTCTCTCTGATTTCAAAAACTTTGATATTGGAAAGAAAAATTATACTAAGAAAAAGCATAAAAACAAAAAGAAATACAAATCTTTTTGGAAAAAGAAAAGAAGAAAATTTTCACCAGGAAAATACTTCAAGAAACCATCAAAAGAAACACCTAAGAAAACTACTTCTTGTCCGCAAGGAAAGAAAAAATGTAGGTGTTGGATCTGCAATGAAGAAGGACACTACGCAAACGAATGTCCAAATAGAAAAAAATACCCTGACAAAGTCAAGGTTTTACAAACCGCTAACAATGGAGGCTATGAAGCTCTTGAAGAAGAGTATGATGGTACGCAACATGTTTTTATATATCATGTTGAAACAGAATCTTCATCAGACACTGAAGAATACGAATCAACAACGGATGACTCAGACTAGTCCCATACATACCTCGCTTTTCAGGGAGGAGGAGATTAACCATTTTTGCGTAAACCTCCAGAAGATTGATGATTCCCTTATCATGAATCTTACTAATCCAAACTCTATTTATGTTTCTGCCTTCCTTAACTTTAAAGGATATAAAAAATTTAGAGTACATTGTTTTGTAGACACAGGTGCATCTTTATGTCTTGCAAGCAAATTCATCATTCCGGATGAACTCTGGGAAAACGCTCCCAAAGAAATTAGTGCCACTATTGCAAATGGTGAAACCATAAAAATTAATAAAGTTTGTAGAAATATTAATCTCGAACTTTCAGGAGAACATTTCAATGTTCCCACTATTTACCAACAAAATTCAGGAATTGATATCATAATTGGTAACAACTTCTGTCAAGTCTATGGACCATTCATACAATGGATAGATAGAATTGCCTTTCATCTTAATAATGATATGGTAATTATAAAAAAGGTTACAGAGGCCTATAGCAAAGGAAAACCAGGTTTTCTTGAAACTCAAGAAAAAGGTTCTAAAGAAAAACAAATTCCAGGTACTAATATAACTCATGAAGAGATTAATAAAGAAAGGATTATTTCTATTCAAACTACCAGGTTCAAACAGATTGAAGATCTTCTTGAAAAAGTTTGTTCTGAAAATCCTATTGATCCAAATAAAACCAAAGGATGGATGAAAGCTTCAATCAAGCTTATTGATCCCAAAACGGTTATTAGAGAAAAACCTATGGTTTACTCTCTACAAGATAGAGAAGAATTTTCCAAACAAATCAAAGAATTACTTGATATGAGACTAATTATAGAATCAAAATCCCCTCATATGTCTCCTGCCTTTCTTGTCAATAAAGAAGCAGAGAAAAGAAGAGGAAAGAAGCGAATGGTTGTTAACTACAAAGCAATCAATGATGCAACTATTGGAGACTCACATAATCTCCCCAATATGCACGAACTCTTGACTCTTCTACGAGGAAAAAACATTTATTCAAGTTTCGACTGCAAGTCAGGTTTCTGGCAAGTTCTACTTGATGAAGAATCGCAGCTTCTCACTGCCTTCACATGTCCTGATGGACTCTTTCAATGGAAAGTACTACCCTTTGGGCTTAAACAAGCTCCTAGTATTTTTCAAAGACACATGCAGAATGCTCTTCGAGGCCTTGAAGGTTTCTGCACTGTATACGTTGATGACATCATGATCTTCAGCAAAAATGAACAAGAACACTATGTTCATGTCACACAGGTTCTCAGAACTATTTTAAAATATGGTATAATACTTTCAAAAAAGAAAGCTCATCTTTTCAAAACAAAAATCAATTTTTTAGGTTTAGAAATAAATGAAGGTACCCATTGTCCTCAAAAACATATTCTTGAACATTTACATGACTTTCCAAATGTTTTAGAAGACAAAAAGCAACTACAAAGATTTCTTGGTGTTTTAACTTATGCTGAAACATATATTGAAAAACTTGCAGCCATGAGAAAACCTTTACAGGCAAAATTAAAAAAAGATGTCATTTGGAATTGGTCAAATGCTGATACAGACTACATCAAAAAGATAAAGAAAGTTTTAATCAATTTTCCAAAACTTTATCTTCCAAACATTGAAGACAGTTTAATTATTGAAACTGATGCTTCTGATGAATTTTGGGGAGGTGTTTTAAAAGCTAAAAACCCCAAAAACGAAGAACAAATTTGCAGGTACACCTCTGGCAGTTTCAAAGCAGCTGAGAAAAACTACCATAGCAATGAAAAAGAATTACTCGCTGTAAAAAGAGTTATTACAAAATTCTCTGTATATTTAACACCAGTAAATTTCCTGGTTCGTACAGATAATAAAAATTTTACTTATTTCCTCCGAACTAAGATTGCAGGAGATAACAAATTAGGCCGGCTAATACGTTGGCAAGAGTGGTTTTCACGATATACTTTCACTGTTGAACATCTCGCAGGAAACAAAAACGTACTGGCAGACTGCCTCACCCGTGACTTCAGGTATACCTTACATCATCCATGATCTCACTCGCTCCTCTCGAGCCCTATAAAAGGATATGATCCTCAAGACATATTTCCTCACAAAAACTTCACCTACAAAAAAGAGAGGGGGAGATTAGAGAAAAAAGTAAACAAAATTTGAGTTTACAAAAATGGAAGACCTCAACACTTTGAGGATGAAGAAACAAATGCTCCTCATAGAGCTATCTGCAATTGAGCAGAAAATCAACTTGTATGAACAAGTAACAACGGTCACCAATGTACCGGAAAGCGAAAGCTCAAAAACAAAGGCTATTCCAGTGCAAACGGCACCTGGTAAAGAATCAACAAATCCGTTGAAAGCTGATGCTTTGCTAAAAAGCATAATAAAGGAGACAGCTACTCCTCTTCCTGATGGAAAAACTAGCTTGTTGGTTGATACCAATCCTTGTACTGAAGGAATCAGTAAAATGACAACCTTGTCACCCATTAACAAATCTGTGCAGGAGTTTACACCAGATTACAAAAAAGCTCTTAACAAAGAAGCTGAAAGATTTTATGTAATCTACAAAGGACCTCATGCCGGTGTTCATACTGACTGGGGAATTACAGAAACATTCTGTAAAGTTGATAAAGTTACTTGCAAAAAATTCAGAAATGAAGCATCTGCAAGATTAAGCCTTGCCACTTATCAAGACGATACAAGCAAGACTAACCAACCACTTCTTCGACCAAAAATTCATAAAGTCAAAGAAGCTCACAGAGACCAAAGGTTTGACGTTCCAAATAACGCTCAACAAATGGTTAACTATCCTGAAATCTCTTTCGAAGACTTCAGAACAATCTGGAAGAAAGCAAGAGCTGCATGCCCAGAAGACCTTGTTCATGAAAAGTTTTTCACTACGGACAAGAAAACAAAAAGTCTGTTCAACTTCCTCGAAGGATCAGATGCAAAATTAGTCTACCAAGCCTTTCAAGCTGGACTAATCGACAATATCTACCCAAGTTGCAACCTTCAAGAACTCATTTTCTTCCCAAGCAACATGGTAGAATCCATTAAAAACTTTCGAAAGAAAGTACTTAAAGCAAAAGATAATCCGATCTACATCAGATGCATCTCTTCACTCCCAGAATGGATTCAAGAATCAACTCTTTCTCCATACCACTTTCTGGAAATTGGTCTTTCTAAAACCAATAGAGATATTGAACAATCTCAACCAATGGAAGACAAAGATCTACCTTTTACAGAGATTCTTCATCCCAATCGCATCAATGGTTTAAGAAGAATATCAGAAAAAATCATCGAGATTATCTCTGGTTCAAAAAAGAAGATTAATTATACCGACTCGCATTGTATAATTACAAGCTGGAGTTACAACAACACCAGCCAAGAAGATCTTCGTCAAGCCTCCAAGTTTGGCGAAAAATTCATGAACAATAGCATGGAAGTATCCAATGCTACACGCCAACACTTCTGCCGACATGCAGAACAACTTTTTGAAGAACATCTTTGTCACTTTTGCGAAAGCAAAGATTCGGAGACAATGGAGGGACCCCCCTCTGAAGATGACAAATCATCATCATCTTAAAGAAAGATGCTTCACGTGTCAAATGGCCCCAGCCACTCGAAATAATAATGCCCTTCTTCATTATTAGAAGCTTTCTAGCTGTCCACAATAATGTAATCTTTAGTGGATAAAAACGTCATGCCTGACATATTAGGCAAGGATCAGACCCTCTCAATGTATCTATAAATTGAGAGTTATGTTTTGTTTTAGGGACATCGCAAGAACGAGTGCAAGAAAAAACACTCTCTATCTAAAAATTTTCAGTTCAATGTCTAGTGAGTAATTCCTCCCTTAGAAGGGGAAAAATGTAAAATATTGTAAGAGTCTTCCCTTTTTGGGAACTCTGTTATCAATAAATCTT
The DNA here is from genome assembly GCF_051521515.1 of Lactuca serriola. Lineage (NCBI taxonomy): Eukaryota > Viridiplantae > Streptophyta > Magnoliopsida > Asterales > Asteraceae > Lactuca > Lactuca serriola. The sequence goes on from NW_027629673.1 coordinate 155,863, forward strand.
TGTTTTGTTATTTTTGAGTGTTCATACAATTTAGAGTGATGAAACTTGTAAGTGACAGAGTGTCAGGTCGACGATGATTAACAGTACCACAGGCACCATGCCAACAGGGAAAGCAACCACACAGACCAATGAACGACACAGGCTGGCTTGAATAGTTTCTATCTATGTAAGTATAACACTCACTACATCACAATTACACATTTATTGATACAAGAGTCTTCTTTTCACAATTTTTATATTTATTCCCTTCTTTGTTAAAACATAAATTCCGTACACATCCACACACCCAAACTGGTATCAGAGCCTTGATAAATATGGCATTACATTATAATAAAACACTTTACAGAGTAAAGTTTGAACATATTCATAATAAAGAGATTGAAATCTCTCAACATAAAGAAATACTTTTCAATAATAAAAAAGACTTGGTGCATATAGATTTCAGAATTCTACAAGCACAAAATAAACATACTCACGAATATATACCAAACTTGGTTAATATACGTATGTATCTCCTGCATAAGCAAAAAGTACATCAAGAACATCTTGATAGAAATAAAAAATTAGTTTCAAAACTCAGAAAGTTTATTTTAACCTGTTAGCTTTTCTTAAAATGAATAATGAAATTTTCAACAACACTGAAGAAAATAATTCAGAAGAAAAACAAATCTTAACTTATGTTGAAGATGAAGACGGCTTTCATGCAAATCTTTTAATAAAACAAGACCTTCTCTCTAGAGTTAAGAAAATTGATTTAAAAATAAAGAAAGAAAACATTTTCAAAAATGTTCCTTCTAAACTTAGTATTCTAAATCCCCTTAAAAGGAAAAATGAAATTTTCTACTTTGTTAGTACTAAAGAAATGTCCGTAGACATAAAAGATACAATAGGAGCTGTCTTTCTACCCCTTTTAACTAAGGAGCAAATACATAATAACTTAAAAAGTATTCCAGTTGAGATTAGATCAAAAATTAGAATGGTCCATATCGGAGCTGTAAAAATTTTGTTAAAATCCCAATTCCAAGCAGGAATAAATTCTCCCATAAAAATGGCCTTAATTGACAACAGAATTACTGACAGACAGGACTGCATCTTAGGTGCTGCAAAGGGAAACCTTGCTTACCAAAAGTTTATGTTTTCAGTCTATCCAAAGTTTGCTCTGGATTTAAAATCTGCAAATATAGATAAAACCTTATCTTTTATACATCACTTTGAAAGAAGTGACCTAATGTAATGCCATATTTATCAAGGCTCTGATACCAGTTTGGGTGTGTGGATGTGTACGGAATTTATGTTTTAACAAAGAAGGGAATAAATATAAAAATTGTGAAAAGAAGACTCTTGTATCAATAAATGTGTAATTGTGATGTAGTGAGTGTTATACTTACATAGATAGAAACTATTCAAGCCAGCCTGTGTCGTTCATTGGTCTGTGTGGTTGCTTTCCCTGTTGGCATGGTGCCTGTGGTACTGTTAATCATCGTCGACCTGACACTCTGTCACTTACAAGTTTCATCACTCTAAATTGTATGAACACTCAAAAATAACAAAACAAAGATTTATTGATAACAGAGTTCCCAAAAAGGGAAGACTCTTACAATATTTTACATTTTTCCCCTTCTAAGGGAGGAATTACTCACTAGACATTGAACTGAAAATTTTTAGATAGAGAGTGTTTTTTCTTGCACTCGTTCTTGCGATGTCCCTAAAACAAAACATAACTCTCAATTTATAGATACATTGAGAGGGTCTGATCCTTGCCTAATATGTCAGGCATGACGTTTTTATCCACTAAAGATTACATTATTGTGGACAGCTAGAAAGCTTCTAATAATGAAGAAGGGCATTATTATTTCGAGTGGCTGGGGCCATTTGACACGTGAAGCATCTTTCTTTAAGATGATGATGATTTGTCATCTTCAGAGGGGGGTCCCTCCATTGTCTCCGAATCTTTGCTTTCGCAAAAGTGACAAAGATGTTCTTCAAAAAGTTGTTCTGCATGTCGGCAGAAGTGTTGGCGTGTAGCATTGGATACTTCCATGCTATTGTTCATGAATTTTTCGCCAAACTTGGAGGCTTGACGAAGATCTTCTTGGCTGGTGTTGTTGTAACTCCAGCTTGTAATTATACAATGCGAGTCGGTATAATTAATCTTCTTTTTTGAACCAGAGATAATCTCGATGATTTTTTCTGATATTCTTCTTAAACCATTGATGCGATTGGGATGAAGAATCTCTGTAAAAGGTAGATCTTTGTCTTCCATTGGTTGAGATTGTTCAATATCTCTATTGGTTTTAGAAAGACCAATTTCCAGAAAGTGGTATGGAGAAAGAGTTGATTCTTGAATCCATTCTGGGAGTGAAGAGATGCATCTGATGTAGATCGGATTATCTTTTGCTTTAAGTACTTTCTTTCGAAAGTTTTTAATGGATTCTACCATGTTGCTTGGGAAGAAAATGAGTTCTTGAAGGTTGCAACTTGGGTAGATATTGTCGATTAGTCCAGCTTGAAAGGCTTGGTAGACTAATTTTGCATCTGATCCTTCGAGGAAGTTGAACAGACTTTTTGTTTTCTTGTCCGTAGTGAAAAACTTTTCATGAACAAGGTCTTCTGGGCATGCAGCTCTTGCTTTCTTCCAGATTGTTCTGAAGTCTTCGAAAGAGATTTCAGGATAGTTAACCATTTGTTGAGCGTTATTTGGAACGTCAAACCTTTGGTCTCTGTGAGCTTCTTTGACTTTATGAATTTTTGGTCGAAGAAGTGGTTGGTTAGTCTTGCTTGTATCGTCTTGATAAGTGGCAAGGCTTAATCTTGCAGATGCTTCATTTCTGAATTTTTTGCAAGTAACTTTATCAACTTTACAGAATGTTTCTGTAATTCCCCAGTCAGTATGAACACCGGCATGAGGTCCTTTGTAGATTACATAAAATCTTTCAGCTTCTTTGTTAAGAGCTTTTTTGTAATCTGGTGTAAACTCCTGCACAGATTTGTTAATGGGTGACAAGGTTGTCATTTTACTGATTCCTTCAGTACAAGGATTGGTATCAACCAACAAGCTAGTTTTTCCATCAGGAAGAGGAGTAGCTGTCTCCTTTATTATGCTTTTTAGCAAAGCATCAGCTTTCAACGGATTTGTTGATTCTTTACCAGGTGCCGTTTGCACTGGAATAGCCTTTGTTTTTGAGCTTTCGCTTTCCGGTACATTGGTGACCGTTGTTACTTGTTCATACAAGTTGATTTTCTGCTCAATTGCAGATAGCTCTATGAGGAGCATTTGTTTCTTCATCCTCAAAGTGTTGAGGTCTTCCATTTTTGTAAACTCAAATTTTGTTTACTTTTTTCTCTAATCTCCCCCTCTCTTTTTTGTAGGTGAAGTTTTTGTGAGGAAATATGTCTTGAGGATCATATCCTTTTATAGGGCTCGAGAGGAGCGAGTGAGATCATGGATGATGTAAGGTATACCTGAAGTCACGGGTGAGGCAGTCTGCCAGTACGTTTTTGTTTCCTGCGAGATGTTCAACAGTGAAAGTATATCGTGAAAACCACTCTTGCCAACGTATTAGCCGGCCTAATTTGTTATCTCCTGCAATCTTAGTTCGGAGGAAATAAGTAAAATTTTTATTATCTGTACGAACCAGGAAATTTACTGGTGTTAAATATACAGAGAATTTTGTAATAACTCTTTTTACAGCGAGTAATTCTTTTTCATTGCTATGGTAGTTTTTCTCAGCTGCTTTGAAACTGCCAGAGGTGTACCTGCAAATTTGTTCTTCGTTTTTGGGGTTTTTAGCTTTTAAAACACCTCCCCAAAATTCATCAGAAGCATCAGTTTCAATAATTAAACTGTCTTCAATGTTTGGAAGATAAAGTTTTGGAAAATTGATTAAAACTTTCTTTATCTTTTTGATGTAGTCTGTATCAGCATTTGACCAATTCCAAATGACATCTTTTTTTAATTTTGCCTGTAAAGGTTTTCTCATGGCTGCAAGTTTTTCAATATATGTTTCAGCATAAGTTAAAACACCAAGAAATCTTTGTAGTTGCTTTTTGTCTTCTAAAACATTTGGAAAGTCATGTAAATGTTCAAGAATATGTTTTTGAGGACAATGGGTACCTTCATTTATTTCTAAACCTAAAAAATTGATTTTTGTTTTGAAAAGATGAGCTTTCTTTTTTGAAAGTATTATACCATATTTTAAAATAGTTCTGAGAACCTGTGTGACATGAACATAGTGTTCTTGTTCATTTTTGCTGAAGATCATGATGTCATCAACGTATACAGTGCAGAAACCTTCAAGGCCTCGAAGAGCATTCTGCATGTGTCTTTGAAAAATACTAGGAGCTTGTTTAAGCCCAAAGGGTAGTACTTTCCATTGAAAGAGTCCATCAGGACATGTGAAGGCAGTGAGAAGCTGCGATTCTTCATCAAGTAGAACTTGCCAGAAACCTGACTTGCAGTCGAAACTTGAATAAATGTTTTTTCCTCGTAGAAGAGTCAAGAGTTCGTGCATATTGGGGAGATTATGTGAGTCTCCAATAGTTGCATCATTGATTGCTTTGTAGTTAACAACCATTCGCTTCTTTCCTCTTCTTTTCTCTGCTTCTTTATTGACAAGAAAGGCAGGAGACATATGAGGGGATTTTGATTCTATAATTAGTCTCATATCAAGTAATTCTTTGATTTGTTTGGAAAATTCTTCTCTATCTTGTAGAGAGTAAACCATAGGTTTTTCTCTAATAACCGTTTTGGGATCAATAAGCTTGATTGAAGCTTTCATCCATCCTTTGGTTTTATTTGGATCAATAGGATTTTCAGAACAAACTTTTTCAAGAAGATCTTCAATCTGTTTGAACCTGGTAGTTTGAATAGAAATAATCCTTTCTTTATTAATCTCTTCATGAGTTATATTAGTACCTGGAATTTGTTTTTCTTTAGAACCTTTTTCTTGAGTTTCAAGAAAACCTGGTTTTCCTTTGCTATAGGCCTCTGTAACCTTTTTTATAATTACCATATCATTATTAAGATGAAAGGCAATTCTATCTATCCATTGTATGAATGGTCCATAGACTTGACAGAAGTTGTTACCAATTATGATATCAATTCCTGAATTTTGTTGGTAAATAGTGGGAACATTGAAATGTTCTCCTGAAAGTTCGAGATTAATATTTCTACAAACTTTATTAATTTTTATGGTTTCACCATTTGCAATAGTGGCACTAATTTCTTTGGGAGCGTTTTCCCAGAGTTCATCCGGAATGATGAATTTGCTTGCAAGACATAAAGATGCACCTGTGTCTACAAAACAATGTACTCTAAATTTTTTATATCCTTTAAAGTTAAGGAAGGCAGAAACATAAATAGAGTTTGGATTAGTAAGATTCATGATAAGGGAATCATCAATCTTCTGGAGGTTTACGCAAAAATGGTTAATCTCCTCCTCCCTGAAAAGCGAGGTATGTATGGGACTAGTCTGAGTCATCCGTTGTTGATTCGTATTCTTCAGTGTCTGATGGAGATTCTGTTTCAACATGATATATAAAAACATGTTGCGTACCATCATACTCTTCTTCAAGAGCTTCATAGCCTCCATTGTTAGCGGTTTGTAAAACCTTGACTTTGTCAGGGTATTTTTTTCTATTTGGACATTCGTTTGCGTAGTGTCCTTCTTCATTGCAGATCCAACACCTACATTTTTTCTTTCCTTGCGGACAAGAAGTAGTTTTCTTAGGTGTTTCTTTTGATGGTTTCTTGAAGTATTTTCCTGGTGAAAATTTTCTTCTTTTCTTTTTCCAAAAAGATTTGTATTTCTTTTTGTTTTTATGCTTTTTCTTAGTATAATTTTTCTTTCCAATATCAAAGTTTTTGAAATCAGAGAGAATGCTACAACAATCTTTGCTTATAGTTTTAAGCTTTTGTTGTTTATATCTGTCTTGACAGATTCTATCAATTTCTTCTTTTGCAATTTTTGTTGCGTAAGAAAGACTGGTTTGCTGGATTTCTCCAGTAGCTTCTTTTTTCCATCTGTCTGTACAGGTTTCTCCAATAATTGGAATTTTCATGAGATAAGCAGATATCCATTGCGCATATTCACTTCTCTGTGGAATATCATACAAATATGATTCATACATACATGTGTATTTGTCGAGAAGACTAATATCATGTAATTGGAGTTTAGTCATTGAAACTCTTGCTATGTCAACCTTCTTATTAATGGTGAAGTCTTTATTAGAAATATAATCAAGACCTAAGAAAGTAGTGTATATGACATTTATGAGATTATCAAAAAGATCTGAGCCATGTAGTTCTTCATTCCAATTATTGTTTCTTAGGAATTTCTGCACGATTCCATCAGTTTTGTGTTCTAAAAGTAGTAGAACATTTTTTGCTTTTTCAAATTCATCTGGATTTGTTTGTAAGATTAGTGAAATCTCAGTAACCCATTTTTCTACAACTCTTTCTCTGAGTTTTAAATCTTGGATACAATCAATATTGAGTACATTGATCGTATTGGGTCCTTGGCCACTATTTGGAATTCCATTGTGGACAGGCATTTTGAACTCGTATTTCTTTTTATTGCCTCTTCTTGTGGCTGTATAAGAAGATTCTGCTTCATCATCTTCCATATCTGAATATTCGAACTTAACAGTCTTTGTATTTGTTTTAAAATTATCTTCTTGTTCTGATTCAGTATCGGGTTCATTTATTTTAGTCATTCTAAAATATTGATCAAAAAGTTTGGGTTCTTTTTGATACAATTCTTCACATTCTTCAGTTTCTAAAGATAAAAGCTGAATAAGCTTTTGGTCAGTTTTATCATAATCTTCATATTGAAGGTTAAAGAAATATTTCTCGAGACGTTCAGAGATTGTTTCTTTCATTTTTATTCTTTCTTGAAAATGTTAATTTTCTGGGAATCTTTTGAGCTTCCTAAGTCAGGGTTTCCAACACTAGGATTGGGAGGTGAGTATTTCTTAAGACCTGAATATTTTCCAGGCTTGGTTTTTTGTTCTATGATGGAGATATTCTTGATGTGCTCAAGTATGTCTTTATTACATGGGCAAGAGTCAATCTTTTCAGATAACTCTTTAGTAATGTCTGCAATAATTTTTGCAGATGCTACTTCCAACTGGGTAATGGTTACGTATTTATTGAATGTTAAGTCCATGTTTATAATCAGCCCATCAATTTTTTCATTAAGGAGATTGATTGATCTATTTATCTCGGGTATCGAGGTGATTGATTTATTGAGCTCGGGTATCGAGGTCATCCTATTAGTTGTTTTAACTGATCATGTATATTAGTGATCTTAATGTTGGTTTCCTTAAGAGTGCCCTCAATATTTGCCTTTTTGGCGACTTCTTCAACAAATTGGTTGTTTTTTAAAGAGTTTTCTAAAAGAATTGAATGTTTGTCAATAGACTGGGTTAACTTGATAGTTAATTTATTTTGTCTTTCAATAACTTCGAAGAATTTTTCAAAATCTTTTTTATCAAGATTGTTTTTAACCATAAAGGCTAAATCGTTTTTAAATTGGTTAAAAGGTATTTTATTTTTTGAAATATCTGTAGAAATATCTCTTGAAATACCAAGATAATGGCTTATTTTTGAAGTTTTTAAAAGACATCTTGCAATGATTTGGTTGAGATTATTGCAATGATTTACGATTGTTTGAACACCAGCTTTACCAGAAGTAGAGAAAACGTATTCTTTCTTTTCAGTATTATCGTCAAGAGTTTTAATTTTGACTGTTTTACCTTTTTTATAGAAATGAGGAAAATCAATTTTATTATTCATTTATAATGTCAGTGATTTGTTTGATATTCTGGCGTAGACTATCAATTTTTAAAGACATGTTTCTTATTAGGTTATTATCTTTTCTCTCCGAGCTTTCTCCTATGTGGAGTGAATCCATAGAAATTCTTGGTCTAAGAGTTTCTCCTAGAGCTTTTTTATTTCTAGCTATATTTAAAACCCAAGAGTTTTCTTGAGGATTTATGTCGCAGAATTGTTTATCTTTGACATGGCCTATTTCTGAAAAGACATCATCAAGTTCGATGTACTCGTCTTTCTTATAGTCTATGCTATGGTGACTGTTGGTCAGGGCATATCCTATGAGATATGTTATGGTGAAAGGTTTATCACCTGGACTCATTAGGTCACTTCTTTCAAAGTGATGTATAAAAGATAAGGTTTTATCTATATTTGCAGATTTTAAATCCAGAGCAAACTTTGGATAGACTGAAAACATAAACTTTTGGTAAGCAAGGTTTCCCTTTGCAGCACCTAAGATGCAGTCCTGTCTGTCAGTAATTCTGTTGTCAATTAAGGCCATTTTTATGGGAGAATTTATTCCTGCTTGGAATTGGGATTTTAACAAAATTTTTACAGCTCCGATATGGACCATTCTAATTTTTGATCTAATCTCAACTGGAATACTTTTTAAGTTATTATGTATTTGCTCCTTAGTTAAAAGGGGTAGAAAGACAGCTCCTATTGTATCTTTTATGTCTACGGACATTTCTTTAGTACTAACAAAGTAGAAAATTTCATTTTTCCTTTTAAGGGGATTTAGAATACTAAGTTTAGAAGGAACATTTTTGAAAATGTTTTCTTTCTTTATTTTTAAATCAATTTTCTTAACTCTAGAGAGAAGGTCTTGTTTTATTAAAAGATTTGCATGAAAGCCGTCTTCATCTTCAACATAAGTTAAGATTTGTTTTTCTTCTGAATTATTTTCTTCAGTGTTGTTGAAAATTTCATTATTCATTTTAAGAAAAGCTAACAGGTTAAAATAAACTTTCTGAGTTTTGAAACTAATTTTTTATTTCTATCAAGATGTTCTTGATGTACTTTTTGCTTATGCAGGAGATACATACGTATATTAACCAAGTTTGGTATATATTCGTGAGTATGTTTATTTTGTGCTTGTAGAATTCTGAAATCTATATGCACCAAGTCTTTTTTATTATTGAAAAGTATTTCTTTATGTTGAGAGATTTCAATCTCTTTATTATGAATATGTTCAAACTTTACTCTGTAAAGTGTTTTATTATAATGTAATGCCATATTTATCAAGGCTCTGATACCAGTTTGGGTGTGTGGATGTGTACGGAATTTATGTTTTAACAAAGAAGGGAATAAATATAAAAATTGTGAAAAGAAGACTCTTGTATCAATAAATGTGTAATTGTGATGTAGTGAGTGTTATACTTACATAGATAGAAACTATTCAAGCCAGCCTGTGTCGTTCATTGGTCTGTGTGGTTGCTTTCCCTGTTGGCATGGTGCCTGTGGTACTGTTAATCATCGTCGACCTGACACTCTGTCACTTACAAGTTTCATCACTCTAAATTGTATGAACACTCAAAAATAACAAAACAAAGATTTATTGATAACAGAGTTCCCAAAAAGGGAAGACTCTTACAATATTTTACATTTTTCCCCTTCTAAGGGAGGAATTACTCACTAGACATTGAACTGAAAATTTTTAGATAGAGAGTGTTTTTTCTTGCACTCGTTCTTGCGATGTCCCTAAAACAAAACATAACTCTCAATTTATAGATACATTGAGAGGGTCTGATCCTTGCCTAATATGTCAGGCATGACGTTTTTATCCACTAAAGATTACATTATTGTGGACAGCTAGAAAGCTTCTAATAATGAAGAAGGGCATTATTATTTCGAGTGGCTGGGGCCATTTGACACGTGAAGCATCTTTCTTTAAGATGATGATGATTTGTCATCTTCAGAGGGGGGTCCCTCCATTGTCTCCGAATCTTTGCTTTCGCAAAAGTGACAAAGATGTTCTTCAAAAAGTTGTTCTGCATGTCGGCAGAAGTGTTGGCGTGTAGCATTGGATACTTCCATGCTATTGTTCATGAATTTTTCGCCAAACTTGGAGGCTTGACGAAGATCTTCTTGGCTGGTGTTGTTGTAACTCCAGCTTGTAATTATACAATGCGAGTCGGTATAATTAATCTTCTTTTTTGAACCAGAGATAATCTCGATGATTTTTTCTGATATTCTTCTTAAACCATTGATGCGATTGGGATGAAGAATCTCTGTAAAAGGTAGATCTTTGTCTTCCATTGGTTGAGATTGTTCAATATCTCTATTGGTTTTAGAAAGACCAATTTCCAGAAAGTGGTATGGAGAAAGAGTTGATTCTTGAATCCATTCTGGGAGTGAAGAGATGCATCTGATGTAGATCGGATTATCTTTTGCTTTAAGTACTTTCTTTCGAAAGTTTTTAATGGATTCTACCATGTTGCTTGGGAAGAAAATGAGTTCTTGAAGGTTGCAACTTGGGTAGATATTGTCGATTAGTCCAGCTTGAAAGGCTTGGTAGACTAATTTTGCATCTGATCCTTCGAGGAAGTTGAACAGACTTTTTGTTTTCTTGTCCGTAGTGAAAAACTTTTCATGAACAAGGTCTTCTGGGCATGCAGCTCTTGCTTTCTTCCAGATTGTTCTGAAGTCTTCGAAAGAGATTTCAGGATAGTTAACCATTTGTTGAGCGTTATTTGGAACGTCAAACCTTTGGTCTCTGTGAGCTTCTTTGACTTTATGAATTTTTGGTCGAAGAAGTGGTTGGTTAGTCTTGCTTGTATCGTCTTGATAAGTGGCAAGGCTTAATCTTGCAGATGCTTCATTTCTGAATTTTTTGCAAGTAACTTTATCAACTTTACAGAATGTTTCTGTAATTCCCCAGTCAGTATGAACACCGGCATGAGGTCCTTTGTAGATTACATAAAATCTTTCAGCTTCTTTGTTAAGAGCTTTTTTGTAATCTGGTGTAAACTCCTGCACAGATTTGTTAATGGGTGACAAGGTTGTCATTTTACTGATTCCTTCAGTACAAGGATTGGTATCAACCAACAAGCTAGTTTTTTCCATCAGGAAGAGGAGTTGTTTTGAGCTTTCGCTTTCCGGTACATTGGTGACCGTTGTTACTTGTTCATACAAGTTGATTTACGCATCGGTACGGATAGCTCTATGAGGAGCATTTGTTTCTTCATCCTCGAAGTGTTGAGGTCTTCCATTTTTGTAAACTCAAATTTTGTTTACTTTTTTCTCTAATCTCCCCCTCTCTTTTTTGTAGGTGAAGTTTTTGTGAGGAAATATGTCTTGAGGATCATATCCTTTTATAGGGCTCGAGAGGAGCGAGTGAGATCATGGATGATGTAAGGTATACACCAGTCACGGGTGAGGCGATGCCGGTACGTTTTTAACTACTGCCGAGATGTTCAACGGTGGTATATCGTGAAAACCACTCTTGCCAACGTATTAGCCGGCCTAATTTGTTATCTCCTGCAATCTTAGTTCGGAGGAAATAAGTAAAATTTTTATTATACGTACGAACCCGGAAATTTGCGAGGTGTTAAATATACGAAATTTTTGTAATAACTCTTTTTACGGCGAGTAATTCTTTTTCATTGCTATGGTAGTTTTTCTCGGTTGCTTTGAAGCCCCCACTGGTGTACCTGCAAATTTGTTCTTCGTTTTTGGGGTTTTTAGCTTTTAAAACACCTCCCCAAAATTCATCTGAAGCATCGGTTCAATAATTAAAAAGCTGTCCTTCAATGTTTGGAAGATAAAGTTTTGGAAAATTGATTAAAACTTTCTTTGCAAGTTTTTCAATATATGTTTCAGCATAAGTTAAAACACCAAGAAATCTTTGTAGTTGCTTTTTGTCTTCTAAAACATTTGGAAAGTCATGTAAATGTTCAAGAATATGTTTTTGAGGACAATGGGTACCTTCATTTATTTCTAAACCTAAAAAATTGATTTTTGTTTTGAAAAGATGAGCTTTCTTTTTTGAAAGTATTATACCATATTTTAAAATAGTTCTGAGAACCTGTGTGACATGAACATAGTGTTCTTGTTCATTTTTGCTGAAGATCATGATGTCATCAACGTATACAGTGCAGAAACCTTCAAGGCCTCGAAGAGCATTCTGCATGTGTCTTTGAAAAATACTAGGAGCTTGTTTAAGCCCAAAGGGTAGTACTTTCCATTGAAAGAGTCCATCAGGACATGTGAAGGCAGTGAGAAGCTGCGATTCTTCATCAAGTAGAACTTGCCAGAAACCTGACTTGCAGTCGAAACTTGAATAAATGTTTTTTCCTCGTAGAAGAGTCAAGAGTTCGTGCATATTGGGGAGATTATGTGAGTCTCCAATAGTTGCATCATTGATTGCTTTGTAGTTAACAACCATTCGCTTCTTTCCTCTTCTTTTCTCTGCTTCTTTATTGACAAGAAAGGCAGGAGACATATGAGGGGATTTTGATTCTATAATTAGTCTCATATCAAGTAATTCTTTGATTTGTTTGGAAAATTCTTCTCTATCTTGTAGAGAGTAAACCATAGGTTTTTCTCTAATAACCGTTTTGGGATCAATAAGCTTGATTGAAGCTTTCATCCATCCTTTGGTTTTATTTGGATCAATAGGATTTTCAGAACAAACTTTTTCAAGAAGATCTTCAATCTGTTTGAACCTGGTAGTTTGAATAGAAATAATCCTTTCTTTATTAATCTCTTCATGAGTTATATTAGTACCTGGAATTTGTTTTTCTTTAGAACCTTTTTCTTGAGTTTCAAGAAAACCTGGTTTTCCTTTGCTATAGGCCTCTGTAACCTTTTTTATAATTACCATATCATTATTAAGATGAAAGGCAATTCTATCTATCCATTGTATGAATGGTCCATAGACTTGACAGAAGTTGTTACCAATTATGATATCAATTCCTGAATTTTGTTGGTAAATAGTGGGAACATTGAAATGTTCTCCTGAAAGTTCGAGATTAATATTTCTACAAACTTTATTAATTTTTATGGTTTCACCATTTGCAATAGTGGCACTAATTTCTTTGGGAGCGTTTTCCCAGAGTTCATCCGGAATGATGAATTTGCTTGCAAGACATAAAGATGCACCTGTGTCTACAAAACAATGTACTCTAAATTTTTTATATCCTTTAAAGTTAAGGAAGGCAGAAACATAAATAGAGTTTGGATTAGTAAGATTCATGATAAGGGAATCATCAATCTTCTGGAGGTTTACGCAAAAATGGTTAATCTCCTCCTCCCTGAAAAGCGAGGTATGTATGGGACTAGTCTGAGTCATCCGTTGTTGATTCGTATTCTTCAGTGTCTGATGAAGATTCTGTTTCAACATGATATATAAAAACATGTTGCGTACCATCATACTCTTCTTCAAGAGCTTCATAGCCTCCATTGTTAGCGGTTTGTAAAACCTTGACTTTGTCAGGGTATTTTTTTCTATTTGGACATTCGTTTGCGTAGTGTCCTTCTTCATTGCAGATCCAACACCTACATTTTTTCTTTCCTTGCGGACAAGAAGTAGTTTTCTTAGGTGTTTCTTTTGATGGTTTCTTGAAGTATTTTCCTGGTGAAAATTTTCTTCTTTTCTTTTTCCAAAAAGATTTGTATTTCTTTTTGTTTTTATGCTTTTTCTTAGTATAATTTTTCTTTCCAATATCAAAGTTTTTGAAATCAGAGAGAATGCTACAACAATCTTTGCTTATAGTTTTAAGCTTTTGTTGTTTATATCTGTCTTGACAGATTCTATCAATTTCTTCTTTTGCAATTTTTGTTGCGTAAGAAAGACTGGTTTGCTGGATTTCTCCAGTAGCTTCTTTTTTCCATCTGTCTGTACAGGTTTCTCCAATAATTGGAATTTTCATGAGATAAGCAGATATCCATTGCGCATATTCACTTCTCTGTGGAATATCATACAAATATGATTCATACATACATGTGTATTTGTCGAGAAGACTAATATCATGTAATTGGAGTTTAGTCATTGAAACTCTTGCTATGTCAACCTTCTTATTAATGGTGAAGTCTTTATTAGAAATATAATCAAGACCTAAGAAAGTAGTGTATATGACATTTATGAGATTATCAAAAAGATCTGAGCCATGTAGTTCTTCATTCCAATTATTGTTTCTTAGGAATTTCTGCACGATTCCATCAGTTTTGTGTTCTAAAAGTAGTAGAACATTTTTTGCTTTTTCAAATTCATCTGGATTTGTTTGTAAGATTAGTGAAATCTCAGTAACCCATTTTTCTACAACTCTTTCTCTGAGTTTTAAATCTTGGATACAATCAATATTGAGTACATTGATCGTATTGGGTCCTTGGCCACTATTTGGAATTCCATTGTGGACAGGCATTTTGAACTCGTATTTCTTTTTATTGCCTCTTCTTGTGGCTGTATAAGAAGATTCTGCTTCATCATCTTCCATATCTGAATATTCGAACTTAACAGTCTTTGTATTTGTTTTAAAATTATCTTCTTGTTCTGATTCAGTATCGGGTTCATTTATTTTAGTCATTCTAAAATATTGATCAAAAAGTTTGGGTTCTTTTTGATACAATTCTTCACATTCTTCAGTTTCTAAAGATAAAAGCTGAATAAGCTTTTGGTCAGTTTTATCATAATCTTCATATTGAAGGTTAAAGAAATATTTCTCGAGACGTTCAGAGATTGTTTCTTTCATTTTTATTCTTTCTTGAAAATGTTAATTTTCTGGGAATCTTTTGAGCTTCCTAAGTCAGGGTTTCCAACACTAGGATTGGGAGGTGAGTATTTCTTAAGACCTGAATATTTTCCAGGCTTGGTTTTTTGTTCTATGATGGAGATATTCTTGATGTGCTCAAGTATGTCTTTATTACATGGGCAAGAGTCAATCTTTTCAGATAACTCTTTAGTAATGTCTGCAATAATTTTTGCAGATGCTACTTCCAACTGGGTAATGGTTACGTATTTATTGAATGTTAAGTCCATGTTTATAATCAGCCCATCAATTTTTTCATTAAGGAGATTGATTGATCTATTTATCTCGGGTATCGAGGTGATTGATTTATTGAGCTCGGGTATCGAGGTCATCCTATTAGTTGTTTTAACTGATCATGTATATTAGTGATCTTAATGTTGGTTTCCTTAAGAGTGCCCTCAATATTTGCCTTTTTGGCGACTTCTTCAACAAATTGGTTGTTTTTTAAAGAGTTTTCTAAAAGAATTGAATGTTTGTCAATAGACTGGGTTAACTTGATAGTTAATTTATTTTGTCTTTCAATAACTTCGAAGAATTTTTCAAAATCTTTTTTATCAAGATTGTTTTTAACCATAAAGGCTAAATCGTTTTTAAATTGGTTAAAAGGTATTTTATTTTTTGAAAATATCTGTAGAAATATCTCTTGAAATACCAAGATAATGGCTTATTTTTGAAGTTTTTAAAAGACATCTTGCAATGATTTGGTTGAGATTATTGCAATGATTTACGATTGTTTGAACACCAGCTTTACCAGAAGTAGAGAAAACGTATTCTTTCTTTTCAGTATTATCGTCAAGAGTTTTAATTTTGACTGTTTTACCTTTTTTATAGAAATGAGGAAAATCAATTTTATTATTCATTTATAATGTCAGTGATTTGTTTGATATTCTGGCGTAGACTATCAATTTTTAAAGACATGTTTCTTATTAGGTTATTATCTTTTCTCTCCGAGCTTTCTCCTATGTGGAGTGAATCCATAGAAATTCTTGGTCTAAGAGTTTCTCCTAGAGCTTTTTTATTTCTAGCTATATTAAAACCCAAGAGTTTTCTTGAGGATTTATGTCGCAGAATTGTTTATCTTTGACATGGCCTATTTCTGAAAAGACATCATCAAGTTCGATGTACTCGTCTTTCTTATAGTCTATGCTATGGTGACTGTTGGTCAGGGCATATCCTATGAGATATGTTATGGTGAAAGGTTTATCACCTGGACTCATTAGGTCACTTCTTTCAAAGTGATGTATAAAAGATAAGGTTTTATCTATATTTGCAGATTTTAAATCCAGAGCAAACTTTGGATAGACTGAAAACATAAACTTTTGGTAAGCAAGGTTTCCCTTTGCAGCACCTAAGATGCAGTCCTGTCTGTCAGTAATTCTGTTGTCAATTAAGGCCATTTTTATGGGAGAATTTATTCCTGCTTGGAATTGGGATTTTAACAAAATTTTTACAGCTCCGATATGGACCATTCTAATTTTTGATCTAATCTCAACTGGAATACTTTTTAAGTTATTATGTATTTGCTCCTTAGTTAAAAGGGGTAGAAAGACAGCTCCTATTGTATCTTTTATGTCTACGGACATTTCTTTAGTACTAACAAAGTAGAAAATTTCATTTTTCCTTTTAAGGGGATTTAGAATACTAAGTTTAGAAGGAACATTTTTGAAAATGTTTCTTTCTTTATTTTTAAATCAATTTTCTTAACTCTAGAGAGAAGGTCTTGTTTTATTAAAAAGATTTGCATGAAAGCCGTCTTCATCTTCAACATAAGTTAAGATTTGTTTTTCTTCTGAATTATTTTCTTCAGTGTTGTTGAAAATTTCATTATTCATTTTAAGAAAAGCTAACAGGTTAAAATAAACTTTCTGAGTTTTGAAACTAATTTTTTATTTCTATCAAGATGTTCTTGATGTACTTTTTGCTTATGCAGGAGATACATACGTATATTAACCAAGTTTGGTATATATTCGTGAGTATGTTTATTTTGTGCTTGTAGAATTCTGAAATCTATATGCACCAAGTCTTTTTTATTATTGAAAAGTATTTCTTTATGTTGAGAGATTTCAATCTCTTTATTATGAATATGTTCAAACTTTACTCTGTAAAGTGTTTTATTATAATGTAATGCCATATTTATCAAGGCTCTGATACCAGTTTGGGTGTGTGGATGTGTACGGAATTTATGTTTTAACAAAGAAGGGAATAAATATAAAAATTGTGAAAAGAAGACTCTTGTATCAATAAATGTGTAATTGTGATGTAGTGAGTGTTATACTTACATAGATAGAAACTATTCAAGCCAGCCTGTGTCGTTCATTGGTCTGTGTGGTTGCTTTCCCTGTTGGCATGGTGCCTGTGGTACTGTTAATCATCGTCGACCTGACACTCTGTCACTTACAAGTTTCATCACTCTAAATTGTATGAACACTCAAAAATAACAAAACAAAGATTTATTGATAACAGAGTTCCCAAAAAGGGAAGACTCTTACAATATTTTACATTTTTCCCCTTCTAAGGGAGGAATTACTCACTAGACATTGAACTGAAAATTTTTAGATAGAGAGTGTTTTTTCTTGCACTCGTTCTTGCGATGTCCCTAAAACAAAACATAACTCTCAATTTATAGATACATTGAGAGGGTCTGATCCTTGCCTAATATGTCAGGCATGACGTTTTTATCCACTAAAGATTACATTATTGTGGACAGCTAGAAAGCTTCTAATAATGAAGAAGGGCATTATTATTTCGAGTGGCTGGGGCCATTTGACACGTGAAGCATCTTTCTTTAAGATGATGATGATTTGTCATCTTCAGAGGGGGGTCCCTCCATTGTCTCCGAATCTTTGCTTTCGCAAAAGTGACAAAGATGTTCTTCAAAAAGTTGTTCTGCATGTCGGCAGAAGTGTTGGCGTGTAGCATTGGATACTTCCATGCTATTGTTCATGAATTTTTCGCCAAACTTGGAGGCTTGACGAAGATCTTCTTGGCTGGTGTTGTTGTAACTCCAGCTTGTAATTATACAATGCGAGTCGGTATAATTAATCTTCTTTTTTGAACCAGAGATAATCTCGATGATTTTTTCTGATATTCTTCTTAAACCATTGATGCGATTGGGATGAAGAATCTCTGTAAAAGGTAGATCTTTGTCTTCCATTGGTTGAGATTGTTCAATATCTCTATTGGTTTTAGAAAGACCAATTTCCAGAAAGTGGTATGGAGAAAGAGTTGATTCTTGAATCCATTCTGGGAGTGAAGAGATGCATCTGATGTAGATCGGATTATCTTTTGCTTTAAGTACTTTCTTTCGAAAGTTTTTAATGGATTCTACCATGTTGCTTGGGAAGAAAATGAGTTCTTGAAGGTTGCAACTTGGGTAGATATTGTCGATTAGTCCAGCTTGAAAGGCTTGGTAGACTAATTTTGCATCTGATCCTTCGAGGAAGTTGAACAGACTTTTTGTTTTCTTGTCCGTAGTGAAAAACTTTTCATGAACAAGGTCTTCTGGGCATGCAGCTCTTGCTTTCTTCCAGATTGTTCTGAAGTCTTCGAAAGAGATTTCAGGATAGTTAACCATTTGTTGAGCGTTATTTGGAACGTCAAACCTTTGGTCTCTGTGAGCTTCTTTGACTTTATGAATTTTTGGTCGAAGAAGTGGTTGGTTAGTCTTGCTTGTATCGTCTTGATAAGTGGCAAGGCTTAATCTTGCAGATGCTTCATTTCTGAATTTTTTGCAAGTAACTTTATCAACTTTACAGAATGTTTCTGTAATTCCCCAGTCAGTATGAACACCGGCATGAGGTCCTTTGTAGATTACATAAAATCTTTCAGCTTCTTTGTTAAGAGCTTTTTTGTAATCTGGTGTAAACTCCTGCACAGATTTGTTAATGGGTGACAAGGTTGTCATTTTACTGATTCCTTCAGTACAAGGATTGGTATCAACCAACAAGCTAGTTTTTCCATCAGGAAGAGGAGTAGCTGTCTCCTTTATTATGCTTTTTAGCAAAGCATCAGCTTTCAACGGATTTGTTGATTCTTTACCAGGTGCCGTTTGCACTGGAATAGCCTTTGTTTTTGAGCTTTCGCTTTCCGGTACATTGGTGACCGTTGTTACTTGTTCATACAAGTTGATTTTCTGCTCAATTGCAGATAGCTCTATGAGGAGCATTTGTTTCTTCATCCTCAAAGTGTTGAGGTCTTCCATTTTTGTAAACTCAAATTTTGTTTACTTTTTTCTCTAATCTCCCCCTCTCTTTTTTGTAGGTGAAGTTTTTGTGAGGAAATATGTCTTGAGGATCATATCCTTTTATAGGGCTCGAGAGGAGCGAGTGAGATCATGGATGATGTAAGGTATACCTGAAGTCACGGGTGAGGCAGTCTGCCAGTACGTTTTTGTTTCCTGCGAGATGTTCAACAGTGAAAGTATATCGTGAAAACCACTCTTGCCAACGTATTAGCCGGCCTAATTTGTTATCTCCTGCAATCTTAGTTCGGAGGAAATAAGTAAAATTTTTATTATCTGTACGAACCAGGAAATTTACTGGTGTTAAATATACAGAGAATTTTGTAATAACTCTTTTTACAGCGAGTAATTCTTTTTCATTGCTATGGTAGTTTTTCTCAGCTGCTTTGAAACTGCCAGAGGTGTACCTGCAAATTTGTTCTTCGTTTTTGGGGTTTTTAGCTTTTAAAACACCTCCCCAAAATTCATCAGAAGCATCAGTTTCAATAATTAAACTGTCTTCAATGTTTGGAAGATAAAGTTTTGGAAAATTGATTAAAACTTTCTTTATCTTTTTGATGTAGTCTGTATCAGCATTTGACCAATTCCAAATGACATCTTTTTTTAATTTTGCCTGTAAAGGTTTTCTCATGGCTGCAAGTTTTTCAATATATGTTTCAGCATAAGTTAAAACACCAAGAAATCTTTGTAGTTGCTTTTTGTCTTCTAAAACATTTGGAAAGTCATGTAAATGTTCAAGAATATGTTTTTGAGGACAATGGGTACCTTCATTTATTTCTAAACCTAAAAAATTGATTTTTGTTTTGAAAAGATGAGCTTTCTTTTTTGAAAGTATTATACCATATTTTAAAATAGTTCTGAGAACCTGTGTGACATGAACATAGTGTTCTTGTTCATTTTTGCTGAAGATCATGATGTCATCAACGTATACAGTGCAGAAACCTTCAAGGCCTCGAAGAGCATTCTGCATGTGTCTTTGAAAAATACTAGGAGCTTGTTTAAGCCCAAAGGGTAGTACTTTCCATTGAAAGAGTCCATCAGGACATGTGAAGGCAGTGAGAAGCTGCGATTCTTCATCAAGTAGAACTTGCCAGAAACCTGACTTGCAGTCGAAACTTGAATAAATGTTTTTTCCTCGTAGAAGAGTCAAGAGTTCGTGCATATTGGGGAGATTATGTGAGTCTCCAATAGTTGCATCATTGATTGCTTTGTAGTTAACAACCATTCGCTTCTTTCCTCTTCTTTTCTCTGCTTCTTTATTGACAAGAAAGGCAGGAGACATATGAGGGGATTTTGATTCTATAATTAGTCTCATATCAAGTAATTCTTTGATTTGTTTGGAAAATTCTTCTCTATCTTGTAGAGAGTAAACCATAGGTTTTTCTCTAATAACCGTTTTGGGATCAATAAGCTTGATTGAAGCTTTCATCCATCCTTTGGTTTTATTTGGATCAATAGGATTTTCAGAACAAACTTTTTCAAGAAGATCTTCAATCTGTTTGAACCTGGTAGTTTGAATAGAAATAATCCTTTCTTTATTAATCTCTTCATGAGTTATATTAGTACCTGGAATTTGTTTTTCTTTAGAACCTTTTTCTTGAGTTTCAAGAAAACCTGGTTTTCCTTTGCTATAGGCCTCTGTAACCTTTTTTATAATTACCATATCATTATTAAGATGAAAGGCAATTCTATCTATCCATTGTATGAATGGTCCATAGACTTGACAGAAGTTGTTACCAATTATGATATCAATTCCTGAATTTTGTTGGTAAATAGTGGGAACATTGAAATGTTCTCCTGAAAGTTCGAGATTAATATTTCTACAAACTTTATTAATTTTTATGGTTTCACCATTTGCAATAGTGGCACTAATTTCTTTGGGAGCGTTTTCCCAGAGTTCATCCGGAATGATGAATTTGCTTGCAAGACATAAAGATGCACCTGTGTCTACAAAACAATGTACTCTAAATTTTTTATATCCTTTAAAGTTAAGGAAGGCAGAAACATAAATAGAGTTTGGATTAGTAAGATTCATGATAAGGGAATCATCAATCTTCTGGAGGTTTACGCAAAAATGGTTAATCTCCTCCTCCCTGAAAAGCGAGGTATGTATGGGACTAGTCTGAGTCATCCGTTGTTGATTCGTATTCTTCAGTGTCTGATGAAGATTCTGTTTCAACATGATATATAAAAACATGTTGCGTACCATCATACTCTTCTTCAAGAGCTTCATAGCCTCCATTGTTAGCGGTTTGTAAAACCTTGACTTTGTCAGGGTATTTTTTTCTATTTGGACATTCGTTTGCGTAGTGTCCTTCTTCATTGCAGATCCAACACCTACATTTTTTCTTTCCTTGCGGACAAGAAGTAGTTTTCTTAGGTGTTTCTTTTGATGGTTTCTTGAAGTATTTTCCTGGTGAAAATTTTCTTCTTTTCTTTTTCCAAAAAGATTTGTATTTCTTTTTGTTTTTATGCTTTTTCTTAGTATAATTTTTCTTTCCAATATCAAAGTTTTTGAAATCAGAGAGAATGCTACAACAATCTTTGCTTATAGTTTTAAGCTTTTGTTGTTTATATCTGTCTTGACAGATTCTATCAATTTCTTCTTTTGCAATTTTTGTTGCGTAAGAAAGACTGGTTTGCTGGATTTCTCCAGTAGCTTCTTTTTTCCATCTGTCTGTACAGGTTTCTCCAATAATTGGAATTTTCATGAGATAAGCAGATATCCATTGCGCATATTCACTTCTCTGTGGAATATCATACAAATATGATTCATACATACATGTGTATTTGTCGAGAAGACTAATATCATGTAATTGGAGTTTAGTCATTGAAACTCTTGCTATGTCAACCTTCTTATTAATGGTGAAGTCTTTATTAGAAATATAATCAAGACCTAAGAAAGTAGTGTATATGACATTTATGAGATTATCAAAAAGATCTGAGCCATGTAGTTCTTCATTCCAATTATTGTTTCTTAGGAATTTCTGCACGATTCCATCAGTTTTGTGTTCTAAAAGTAGTAGAACATTTTTTGCTTTTTTCAAATTCATCTGGATTTGTTTGTAAGATTAGTGAAATCTCAGTAACCCATTTTTCTACAACTCTTTCTCTGAGTTTTAAATCTTGGATACAATCAATATTGAGTACATTGATCGTATTGGGTCCTTGGCCACTATTTGGAATTCCATTGTGGACAGGCATTTTGAACTCGTATTTCTTTTTATTGCCTCTTCTTGTGGCTGTATAAGAAGATTCTGCTTCATCATCTTCCATATCTGAATATTCGAACTTAACAGTCTTTGTATTTGTTTTAAAATTATCTTCTTGTTCTGATTCAGTATCGGGTTCATTTATTTTAGTCATTCTAAAATATTGATCAAAAAGTTTGGGTTCTTTTTGATACAATTCTTCACATTCTTCAGTTTCTAAAGATAAAAGCTGAATAAGCTTTTGGTCAGTTTTATCATAATCTTCATATTGAAGGTTAAAGAAATATTTCTCGAGACGTTCAGAGATTGTTTCTTTCATTTTTATTCTTTCTTGAAAATGTTAATTTTCTGGGAATCTTTTGAGCTTCCTAAGTCAGGGTTTCCAACACTAGGATTGGGAGGTGAGTATTTCTTAAGACCTGAATATTTTCCAGGCTTGGTTTTTTGTTCTATGATGGAGATATTCTTGATGTGCTCAAGTATGTCTTTATTACATGGGCAAGAGTCAATCTTTTCAGATAACTCTTTAGTAATGTCTGCAATAATTTTTGCAGATGCTACTTCCAACTGGGTAATGGTTACGTATTTATTGAATGTTAAGTCCATGTTTATAATCAGCCCATCAATTTTTTCATTAAGGAGATTGATTGATCTATTTATCTCGGGTATCGAGGTGATTGATTTATTGAGCTCGGGTATCGAGGTCATCCTATTAGTTGTTTTAACTGATCATGTATATTAGTGATCTTAATGTTGGTTTCCTTAAGAGTGCCCTCAATATTTGCCTTTTTGGCGACTTCTTCAACAAATTGGTTGTTTTTTAAAGAGTTTTCTAAAAGAATTGAATGTTTGTCAATAGACTGGGTTAACTTGATAGTTAATTTATTTTGTCTTTCAATAACTTCGAAGAATTTTTCAAAATCTTTTTTATCAAGATTGTTTTTAACCATAAAGGCTAAATCGTTTTTAAATTGGTTAAAAGGTATTTTATTTTTTGAAATATCTGTAGAAATATCTCTTGAAATACCAAGATAATGGCTTATTTTTGAAGTTTTTAAAAGACATCTTGCAATGATTTGGTTGAGATTATTGCAATGATTTACGATTGTTTGAACACCAGCTTTACCAGAAGTAGAGAAAACGTATTCTTTCTTTTCAGTATTATCGTCAAGAGTTTTAATTTTGACTGTTTTACCTTTTTTATAGAAATGAGGAAAATCAATTTTATTATTCATTTATAATGTCAGTGATTTGTTTGATATTCTGGCGTAGACTATCAATTTTTAAAGACATGTTTCTTATTAGGTTATTATCTTTTCTCTCCGAGCTTTCTCCTATGTGGAGTGAATCCATAGAAATTCTTGGTCTAAGAGTTTCTCCTAGAGCTTTTTTATTTCTAGCTATATTTAAAACCCAAGAGTTTTCTTGAGGATTTATGTCGCAGAATTGTTTATCTTTGACATGGCCTATTTCTGAAAAGACATCATCAAGTTCGATGTACTCGTCTTTCTTATAGTCTATGCTATGGTGACTGTTGGTCAGGGCATATCCTATGAGATATGTTATGGTGAAAGGTTTATCACCTGGACTCATTAGGTCACTTCTTTCAAAGTGATGTATAAAAGATAAGGTTTTATCTATATTTGCAGATTTTAAATCCAGAGCAAACTTTGGATAGACTGAAAACATAAACTTTTGGTAAGCAAGGTTTCCCTTTGCAGCACCTAAGATGCAGTCCTGTCTGTCAGTAATTCTGTTGTCAATTAAGGCCATTTTTATGGGAGAATTTATTCCTGCTTGGAATTGGGATTTTAACAAAATTTTTACAGCTCCGATATGGACCATTCTAATTTTTGATCTAATCTCAACTGGAATACTTTTTAAGTTATTATGTATTTGCTCCTTAGTTAAAAGGGGTAGAAAGACAGCTCCTATTGTATCTTTTATGTCTACGGACATTTCTTTAGTACTAACAAAGTAGAAAATTTCATTTTTCCTTTTAAGGGGATTTAGAATACTAAGTTTAGAAGGAACATTTTTGAAAATGTTTTCTTTCTTTATTTTTAAATCAATTTTCTTAACTCTAGAGAGAAGGTCTTGTTTTATTAAAAGATTTGCATGAAAGCCGTCTTCATCTTCAACATAAGTTAAGATTTGTTTTTCTTCTGAATTATTTTCTTCAGTGTTGTTGAAAATTTCATTATTCATTTTAAGAAAAGCTAACAGGTTAAAATAAACTTTCTGAGTTTTGAAACTAATTTTTTATTTCTATCAAGATGTTCTTGATGTACTTTTTGCTTATGCAGGAGATACATACGTATATTAACCAAGTTTGGTATATATTCGTGAGTATGTTTATTTTGTGCTTGTAGAATTCTGAAATCTATATGCACCAAGTCTTTTTTATTATTGAAAAGTATTTCTTTATGTTGAGAGATTTCAATCTCTTTATTATGAATATGTTCAAACTTTACTCTGTAAAGTGTTTTATTATAGAATCAAAATCCCCTCATATGTCTCCTGCCTTTCTTGTCAATAAAGAAGCAGAGAAAAGAAGAGGAAAGAAGCGAATGGTTGTTAACTACAAAGCAATCAATGATGCAACTATTGGAGACTCACATAATCTCCCCAATATGCACGAACTCTTGACTCTTCTACGAGGAAAAAACATTTATTCAAGTTTCGACTGCAAGTCAGGTTTCTGGCAAGTTCTACTTGATGAAGAATCGCAGCTTCTCACTGCCTTCACATGTCCTGATGGACTCTTTCAATGGAAAGTACTACCCTTTGGGCTTAAACAAGCTCCTAGTATTTTTCAAAGACACATGCAGAATGCTCTTCGAGGCCTTGAAGGTTTCTGCACTGTATACGTTGATGACATCATGATCTTCAGCAAAAATGAACAAGAACACTATGTTCATGTCACACAGGTTCTCAGAACTATTTTAAAATATGGTATAATACTTTCAAAAAAGAAAGCTCATCTTTTCAAAACAAAAATCAATTTTTTAGGTTTAGAAATAAATGAAGGTACCCATTGTCCTCAAAAACATATTCTTGAACATTTACATGACTTTCCAAATGTTTTAGAAGACAAAAAGCAACTACAAAGATTTCTTGGTGTTTTAACTTATGCTGAAACATATATTGAAAAACTTGCAGCCATGAGAAAACCTTTACAGGCAAAATTAAAAAAAGATGTCATTTGGAATTGGTCAAATGCTGATACAGACTACATCAAAAAGATAAAGAAAGTTTTAATCAATTTTCCAAAACTTTATCTTCCAAACATTGAAGACAGTTTAATTATTGAAACTGATGCTTCTGATGAATTTTGGGGAGGTGTTTTAAAAGCTAAAAACCCCAAAAACGAAGAACAAATTTGCAGGTACACCTCTGGCAGTTTCAAAGCAGCTGAGAAAAACTACCATAGCAATGAAAAAGAATTACTCGCTGTAAAAAGAGTTATTACAAAATTCTCTGTATATTTAACACCAGTAAATTTCCTGGTTCGTACAGATAATAAAAATTTTACTTATTTCCTCCGAACTAAGATTGCAGGAGATAACAAATTAGGCCGGCTAATACGTTGGCAAGAGTGGTTTTCACGATATACTTTCACTGTTGAACATCTCGCAGGAAACAAAAACGTACTGGCAGACTGCCTCACCCGTGACTTCAGGTATACCTTACATCATCCATGATCTCACTCGCTCCTCTCGAGCCCTATAAAAGGATATGATCCTCAAGACATATTTCCTCACAAAAACTTCACCTACAAAAAAGAGAGGGGGAGATTAGAGAAAAAAGTAAACAAAATTTGAGTTTACAAAAATGGAAGACCTCAACACTTTGAGGATGAAGAAACAAATGCTCCTCATAGAGCTATCTGCAATTGAGCAGAAAATCAACTTGTATGAACAAGTAACAACGGTCACCAATGTACCGGAAAGCGAAAGCTCAAAAACAAAGGCTATTCCAGTGCAAACGGCACCTGGTAAAGAATCAACAAATCCGTTGAAAGCTGATGCTTTGCTAAAAAGCATAATAAAGGAGACAGCTACTCCTCTTCCTGATGGAAAAACTAGCTTGTTGGTTGATACCAATCCTTGTACTGAAGGAATCAGTAAAATGACAACCTTGTCACCCATTAACAAATCTGTGCAGGAGTTTACACCAGATTACAAAAAAGCTCTTAACAAAGAAGCTGAAAGATTTTATGTAATCTACAAAGGACCTCATGCCGGTGTTCATACTGACTGGGGAATTACAGAAACATTCTGTAAAGTTGATAAAGTTACTTGCAAAAAATTCAGAAATGAAGCATCTGCAAGATTAAGCCTTGCCACTTATCAAGACGATACAAGCAAGACTAACCAACCACTTCTTCGACCAAAAATTCATAAAGTCAAAGAAGCTCACAGAGACCAAAGGTTTGACGTTCCAAATAACGCTCAACAAATGGTTAACTATCCTGAAATCTCTTTCGAAGACTTCAGAACAATCTGGAAGAAAGCAAGAGCTGCATGCCCAGAAGACCTTGTTCATGAAAAGTTTTTCACTACGGACAAGAAAACAAAAAGTCTGTTCAACTTCCTCGAAGGATCAGATGCAAAATTAGTCTACCAAGCCTTTCAAGCTGGACTAATCGACAATATCTACCCAAGTTGCAACCTTCAAGAACTCATTTTCTTCCCAAGCAACATGGTAGAATCCATTAAAAACTTTCGAAAGAAAGTACTTAAAGCAAAAGATAATCCGATCTACATCAGATGCATCTCTTCACTCCCAGAATGGATTCAAGAATCAACTCTTTCTCCATACCACTTTCTGGAAATTGGTCTTTCTAAAACCAATAGAGATATTGAACAATCTCAACCAATGGAAGACAAAGATCTACCTTTTACAGAGATTCTTCATCCCAATCGCATCAATGGTTTAAGAAGAATATCAGAAAAAATCATCGAGATTATCTCTGGTTCAAAAAAGAAGATTAATTATACCGACTCGCATTGTATAATTACAAGCTGGAGTTACAACAACACCAGCCAAGAAGATCTTCGTCAAGCCTCCAAGTTTGGCGAAAAATTCATGAACAATAGCATGGAAGTATCCAATGCTACACGCCAACACTTCTGCCGACATGCAGAACAACTTTTTGAAGAACATCTTTGTCACTTTTGCGAAAGCAAAGATTCGGAGACAATGGAGGGACCCCCCTCTGAAGATGACAAATCATCATCATCTTAAAGAAAGATGCTTCACGTGTCAAATGGCCCCAGCCACTCGAAATAATAATGCCCTTCTTCATTATTAGAAGCTTTCTAGCTGTCCACAATAATGTAATCTTTAGTGGATAAAAACGTCATGCCTGACATATTAGGCAAGGATCAGACCCTCTCAATGTATCTATAAATTGAGAGTTATGTTTTGTTTTAGGGAGATCGCAAGAACGAGTGCAAGAAAAAACACTCTCTATCTAAAAAATTTTCAGTTCAATGTCTAGTGAGTAATTCCTCCCTTAGAAGGGGAAAAATGTAAAATATTGTAAGAGTCTTCCCTTTTTGGGAACTCTGTTATCAATAAATCTTTGTTTTGTTATTTTTGAGTGTTCATACAATTTAGAGTGATGAAACTTGTAAGTGACAGAGTGTCAGGTCGACGATGATTAACAGTACCACAGGCACCATGCCAACAGGGAAAGCAACCACACAGACCAATGAACGACACAGGCTGGCTTGAATAGTTTCTATCTATGTAAGTATAACACTCACTACATCACAATTACACATTTATTGATACAAGAGTCTTCTTTTCACAATTTTTATATTTATTCCCTTCTTTGTTAAAACATAAATTCCGTACACATCCACACACCCAAACTGATACCAGTTTGGGTGTGTGGATGTGTACGGAATTTATGTTTTAACAAAGAAGGGAATAAATATAAAAATTGTGAAAAGAAGACTCTTGTATCAATAAATGTGTAATTGTGATGTAGTGAGTGTTATACTTACATAGATAGAAACTATTCAAGCCAGCCTGTAAAGGTTTTCTCATGGCTGCAAGTTTTTCAATATATGTTTCAGCATAAGTTAAAACACCAAGAAATCTTTGTAGTTGCTTTTTGTCTTCTAAAACATTTGGAAAGTCATGTAAATGTTCAAGAATATGTTTTTGAGGACAATGGGTACCTTCATTTATTTCTAAACCTAAAAAATTGATTTTTGTTTTGAAAAGATGAGCTTTCTTTTTTGAAAGTATTATACCATATTTTAAAATAGTTCTGAGAACCTGTGTGACATGAACATAGTGTTCTTGTTCATTTTTGCTGAAGATCATGATGTCATCAACGTATACAGTGCAGAAACCTTCAAGGCCTCGAAGAGCATTCTGCATGTGTCTTTGAAAAATACTAGGAGCTTGTTTAAGCCCAAAGGGTAGTACTTTCCATTGAAAGAGTCCATCAGGACATGTGAAGGCAGTGAGAAGCTGCGATTCTTCATCAAGTAGAACTTGCCAGAAACCTGACTTGCAGTCGAAACTTGAATAAATGTTTTTTCCTCGTAGAAGAGTCAAGAGTTCGTGCATATTGGGGAGATTATGTGAGTCTCCAATAGTTGCATCATTGATTGCTTTGTAGTTAACAACCATTCGCTTCTTTCCTCTTCTTTTCTCTGCTTCTTTATTGACAAGAAAGGCAGGAGACATATGAGGGGATTTTGATTCTATAATTAGTCTCATATCAAGTAATTCTTTGATTTGTTTGGAAAATTCTTCTCTATCTTGTAGAGAGTAAACCATAGGTTTTTCTCTAATAACCGTTTTGGGATCAATAAGCTTGATTGAAGCTTTCATCCATCCTTTGGTTTTATTTGGATCAATAGGATTTTCAGAACAAACTTTTTCAAGAAGATCTTCAATCTGTTTGAACCTGGTAGTTTGAATAGAAATAATCCTTTCTTTATTAATCTCTTCATGAGTTATATTAGTACCTGGAATTTGTTTTTCTTTAGAACCTTTTTCTTGAGTTTCAAGAAAACCTGGTTTTCCTTTGCTATAGGCCTCTGTAACCTTTTTTATAATTACCATATCATTATTAAGATGAAAGGCAATTCTATCTATCCATTGTATGAATGGTCCATAGACTTGACAGAAGTTGTTACCAATTATGATATCAATTCCTGAATTTTGTTGGTAAATAGTGGGAACATTGAAATGTTCTCCTGAAAGTTCGAGATTAATATTTCTACAAACTTTATTAATTTTTATGGTTTCACCATTTGCAATAGTGGCACTAATTTCTTTGGGAGCGTTTTCCCAGAGTTCATCCGGAATGATGAATTTGCTTGCAAGACATAAAGATGCACCTGTGTCTACAAAACAATGTACTCTAAATTTTTTATATCCTTTAAAGTTAAGGAAGGCAGAAACATAAATAGAGTTTGGATTAGTAAGATTCATGATAAGGGAATCATCAATCTTCTGGAGGTTTACGCAAAAATGGTTAATCTCCTCCTCCCTGAAAAGCGAGGTATGTATGGGACTAGTCTGAGTCATCCGTTGTTGATTCGTATTCTTCAGTGTCTGATGAAGATTCTGTTTCAACATGATATATAAAAACATGTTGCGTACCATCATACTCTTCTTCAAGAGCTTCATAGCCTCCATTGTTAGCGGTTTGTAAAACCTTGACTTTGTCAGGGTATTTTTTTTCTATTTGGACATTCGTTTGCGTAGTGTCCTTCTTCATTGCAGATCCAACACCTACATTTTTTCTTTCCTTGCGGACAAGAAGTAGTTTTCTTAGGTGTTTCTTTTGATGGTTTCTTGAAGTATTTTCCTGGTGAAAATTTTCTTCTTTTCTTTTTCCAAAAAGATTTGTATTTCTTTTTGTTTTTATGCTTTTTCTTAGTATAATTTTTCTTTCCAATATCAAAGTTTTTGAAATCAGAGAGAATGCTACAACAATCTTTGCTTATAGTTTTAAGCTTTTGTTGTTTATATCTGTCTTGACAGATTCTATCAATTTCTTCTTTTGCAATTTTTGTTGCGTAAGAAAGACTGGTTTGCTGGATTTCTCCAGTAGCTTCTTTTTTCCATCTGTCTGTACAGGTTTCTCCAATAATTGGAATTTTCATGAGATAAGCAGATATCCATTGCGCATATTCACTTCTCTGTGGAATATCATACAAATATGATTCATACATACATGTGTATTTGTCGAGAAGACTAATATCATGTAATTGGAGTTTAGTCATTGAAACTCTTGCTATGTCAACCTTCTTATTAATGGTGAAGTCTTTATTAGAAATATAATCAAGACCTAAGAAAGTAGTGTATATGACATTTATGAGATTATCAAAAAGATCTGAGCCATGTAGTTCTTCATTCCAATTATTGTTTCTTAGGAATTTCTGCACGATTCCATCAGTTTTGTGTTCTAAAAGTAGTAGAACATTTTTTGCTTTTTCAAATTCATCTGGATTTGTTTGTAAGATTAGTGAAATCTCAGTAACCCATTTTTCTACAACTCTTTCTCTGAGTTTTAAATCTTGGATACAATCAATATTGAGTACATTGATCGTATTGGGTCCTTGGCCACTATTTGGAATTCCATTGTGGACAGGCATTTTGAACTCGTATTTCTTTTTATTGCCTCTTCTTGTGGCTGTATAAGAAGATTCTGCTTCATCATCTTCCATATCTGAATATTCGAACTTAACAGTCTTTGTATTTGTTTTAAAATTATCTTCTTGTTCTGATTCAGTATCGGGTTCATTTATTTTAGTCATTCTAAAATATTGATCAAAAAGTTTGGGTTCTTTTTGATACAATTCTTCACATTCTTCAGTTTCTAAAGATAAAAGCTGAATAAGCTTTTGGTCAGTTTTATCATAATCTTCATATTGAAGGTTAAAGAAATATTTCTCGAGACGTTCAGAGATTGTTTCTTTCATTTTTATTCTTTCTTGAAAATGTTAATTTTCTGGGAATCTTTTGAGCTTCCTAAGTCAGGGTTTCCAACACTAGGATTGGGAGGTGAGTATTTCTTAAGACCTGAATATTTTCCAGGCTTGGTTTTTTGTTCTATGATGGAGATATTCTTGATGTGCTCAAGTATGTCTTTATTACATGGGCAAGAGTCAATCTTTTCAGATAACTCTTTAGTAATGTCTGCAATAATTTTTGCAGATGCTACTTCCAACTGGGTAATGGTTACGTATTTATTGAATGTTAAGTCCATGTTTATAATCAGCCCATCAATTTTTTCATTAAGGAGATTGATTGATCTATTTATCTCGGGTATCGAGGTGATTGATTTATTGAGCTCGGGTATCGAGGTCATCCTATTAGTTGTTTTAACTGATCATGTATATTAGTGATCTTAATGTTGGTTTCCTTAAGAGTGCCCTCAATATTTGCCTTTTTGGCGACTTCTTCAACAAATTGGTTGTTTTTTAAAGAGTTTTCTAAAAGAATTGAATGTTTGTCAATAGACTGGGTTAACTTGATAGTTAATTTATTTTGTCTTTCAATAACTTCGAAGAATTTTTCAAAATCTTTTTTATCAAGATTGTTTTTAACCATAAAGGCTAAATCGTTTTTAAATTGGTTAAAAGGTATTTTATTTTTTTGAAATATCTGTAGAAATATCTCTTGAAATACCAAGATAATGGCTTATTTTTGAAGTTTTTAAAAGACATCTTGCAATGATTTGGTTGAGATTATTGCAATGATTTACGATTGTTTGAACACCAGCTTTACCAGAAGTAGAGAAAACGTATTCTTTCTTTTCAGTATTATCGTCAAGAGTTTTAATTTTGACTGTTTTACCTTTTTTATAGAAATGAGGAAAATCAATTTTATTATTCATTTATAATGTCAGTGATTTGTTTGATATTCTGGCGTAGACTATCAATTTTTAAAGACATGTTTCTTATTAGGTTATTATCTTTTCTCTCCGAGCTTTCTCCTATGTGGAGTGAATCCATAGAAATTCTTGGTCTAAGAGTTTCTCCTAGAGCTTTTTTATTTCTAGCTATATTTAAAACCCAAGAGTTTTCTTGAGGATTTATGTCGCAGAATTGTTTATCTTTGACATGGCCTATTTCTGAAAAGACATCATCAAGTTCGATGTACTCGTCTTTCTTATAGTCTATGCTATGGTGACTGTTGGTCAGGGCATATCCTATGAGATATGTTATGGTGAAAGGTTTATCACCTGGACTCATTAGGTCACTTCTTTCAAAGTGATGTATAAAAGATAAGGTTTTATCTATATTTGCAGATTTTAAATCCAGAGCAAACTTTGGATAGACTGAAAACATAAACTTTTGGTAAGCAAGGTTTCCCTTTGCAGCACCTAAGATGCAGTCCTGTCTGTCAGTAATTCTGTTGTCAATTAAGGCCATTTTTATGGGAGAATTTATTCCTGCTTGGAATTGGGATTTTAACAAAATTTTTACAGCTCCGATATGGACCATTCTAATTTTTGATCTAATCTCAACTGGAATACTTTTTAAGTTATTATGTATTTGCTCCTTAGTTAAAAGGGGTAGAAAGACAGCTCCTATTGTATCTTTTATGTCTACGGACATTTCTTTAGTACTAACAAAGTAGAAAATTTCATTTTTCCTTTTAAGGGGATTTAGAATACTAAGTTTAGAAGGAACATTTTTGAAAATGTTTTCTTTCTTTATTTTTAAATCAATTTTCTTAACTCTAGAGAGAAGGTCTTGTTTTATTAAAAGATTTGCATGAAAGCCGTCTTCATCTTCAACATAAGTTAAGATTTGTTTTTCTTCTGAATTATTTTCTTCAGTGTTGTTGAAAATTTCATTATTCATTTTAAGAAAAGCTAACAGGTTAAAATAAACTTTCTGAGTTTTGAAACTAATTTTTTATTTCTATCAAGATGTTCTTGATGTACTTTTTGCTTATGCAGGAGATACATACGTATATTAACCAAGTTTGGTATATATTCGTGAGTATGTTTATTTTGTGCTTGTAGAATTCTGAAATCTATATGCACCAAGTCTTTTTTATTATTGAAAAGTATTTCTTTATGTTGAGAGATTTCAATCTCTTTATTATGAATATGTTCAAACTTTACTCTGTAAAGTGTTTTATTATAATGTAATGCCATATTTATCAAGGCTCTGATACCAGTTTGGGTGTGTGGATGTGTACGGAATTTATGTTTTAACAAAGAAGGGAATAAATATAAAAATTGTGAAAAGAAGACTCTTGTATCAATAAATGTGTAATTGTGATGTAGTGAGTGTTATACTTACATAGATAGAAACTATTCAAGCCAGCCTGTGTCGTTCATTGGTCTGTGTGGTTGCTTTCCCTGTTGGCATGGTGCCTGTGGTACTGTTAATCATCGTCGACCTGACACTCTGTCACTTACAAGTTTCATCACTCTAAATTGTATGAACATCGCAAAAACGAGTGCAAGAAAAAACACTCTCTATCTAAAAATTTTCAGTTCAATGTCTAGTGAGTAATTCCTCCCTTAGAAGGGGAAAAATGTAAAATATTGTAAGAGTCTTCCCTTTTTGGGAACTCTGTTATCAATAAATCTTTGTTTTGTTATTTTTGAGTGTTCATACAATTTAGAGTGATGAAACTTGTAAGTGACAGAGTGTCAGGTCGACGATGATTAACAGTACCACAGGCACCATGCCAACAGGGAAAGCAACCACACAGACCAATGAACGACACAGGCTGGCTTGAATAGTTTCTATCTATGTAAGTATAACACTCACTACATCACAATTACACATTTATTGATACAAGAGTCTTCTTTTCACAATTTTTATATTTATTCCCTTCTTTGTTAAAACATAAATTCCGTACACATCCACACACCCAAACCTTTGACTTTATGAATTTTTGGTCGAAGAAGTGGTTGGTTAGTCTTGCTTGTATCGTCTTGATAAGTGGCAAGGCTTAATCTTGCAGATGCTTCATTTCTGAATTTTTTGCAAGTAACTTTATCAACTTTACAGAATGTTTCTGTAATTCCCCAGTCAGTATGAACACCGGCATGAGGTCCTTTGTAGATTACATAAAATCTTTCAGCTTCTTTGTTAAGAGCTTTTTTGTAATCTGGTGTAAACTCCTGCACAGATTTGTTAATGGGTGACAAGGTTGTCATTTTACTGATTCCTTCAGTACAAGGATTGGTATCAACCAACAAGCTAGTTTTTCCATCAGGAAGAGGAGTAGCTGTCTCCTTTATTATGCTTTTTAGCAAAGCATCAGCTTTCAACGGATTTGTTGATTCTTTACCAGGTGCCGTTTGCACTGGAATAGCCTTTGTTTTTGAGCTTTCGCTTTCCGGTACATTGGTGACCGTTGTTACTTGTTCATACAAGTAACAATAAATGGGAACTCTCTATCTAAAAATTTTCAGTTTGGGTGTGTGGATGTGTACGGAATTTCAAAAATATCTGTAGAAATATCTCTTGATATGGTGACCGTATTCTTCAGTGTCTGATGAATATCACCTGGACTCATTAGGTCACTTCTTTCAAAGTGATGTATAAAAGATAAGGTTTTGGGTGTGTGGATGTGTACGGAATTTATGTTTTAACAAAGAAGGGAATAAATATAAAAATTCTGATACCAGTTTGGGTGTGTGGATGTGTACGGAATTTATGTTTTAACAAAGAAGGGAATAAATATAAAAATTGTGAAAAGAAGACTCTTGTATCAATAAATGTGTAATTGTGATGTAGTGAGTGTTATACTTACATAGATAGAAACTATTCAAGCCAGCCTGTGTCGTTCATTGGTCTGTGTGGTTGCTTTCCCTGTTGGCATGGTGCCTGTGGTACTGTTAATCATCGTCGACCTGACACTCTGTCACTTACAAGTTTCATCACTCTAAATTGTATGAACACTCAAAAATAACAAAACAAAGATTTATTGATAACAGAGTTCCCAAAAAGGGAAGACTCTTACAATATTTTACATTTTTCCCCTTCTAAGGGAGGAATTACTCACTAGACATTGAACTGAAAATTTTTAGATAGAGAGTGTTTTTTCTTGCACTCGTTCTTGCGATGTCCCTAAAACAAAACATAACTCTCAATTTATAGATACATTGAGAGGGTCTGATCCTTGCCTAATATGTCAGGCATGACGTTTTTATCCACTAAAGATTACATTATTGTGGACAGCTAGAAAGCTTCTAATAATGAAGAAGGGCATTATTATTTCGAGTGGCTGGGGCCATTTGACACGTGAAGCATCTTTCTTTAAGATGATGATGATTTGTCATCTTCAGAGGGGGGTCCCTCCATTGTCTCCGAATCTACCAGTTTGGGTGTGTGGATGTGTACGGAATTTATGTTTTAACAAAGAAGGGAATAAATATAAAAATTGTGAAAAGAAGACTCTTGTATCAATAAATGTGTAATTGTGATGTAGTGAGTGTTATACTTACATAGATAGAAACTATTCAAGCCAGCCTGTGTCGTTCATTGGTCTGTGTGGTTGCTTTCCCTGTTGGCATGGTGCCTGTGGTACTGTTAATCATCGTCGACCTGACACTCTGTCACTTACAAGTTTCATCACTCTAAATTGTATGAACACTCAAAAATAACAAAACAAAGATTTATTGATAACAGAGTTCCCAAAAAGGGAAGACTCTTACAATATTTTACATTTTTCCCCTTCTAAGGGAGGAATTACTCACTAGACATTGAACTGAAAATTTTTAGATAGAGAGTGTTTTTTCTTGCACTCGTTCTTGCGATGTCCCTAAAACAAAACATAACTCTCAATTTATAGATACATTGAGAGGGTCTGATCCTTGCCTAATATGTCAGGCATGACGTTTTTATCCACTAAAGATTACATTATTGTGGACAGCTAGAAAGCTTCTAATAATGAAGAAGGGCATTATTATTTCGAGTGGCTGGGGCCATTTGACACGTGAAGCATCTTTCTTTAAGATGATGATGATTTGTCATCTTCAGAGGGGGGTCCCTCCATTGTCTCCGAATCTTTGCTTTCGCAAAAGTGACAAAGATGTTCTTCAAAAAGTTGTTCTGCATGTCGGCAGAAGTGTTGGCGTGTAGCATTGGATACTTCCATGCTATTGTTCATGAATTTTTCGCCAAACTTGGAGGCTTGACGAAGATCTTCTTGGCTGGTGTTGTTGTAACTCCAGCTTGTAATTATACAATGCGAGTCGGTATAATTAATCTTCTTTTTTGAACCAGAGATAATCTCGATGATTTTTTCTGATATTCTTCTTAAACCATTGATGCGATTGGGATGAAGAATCTCTGTAAAAGGTAGATCTTTGTCTTCCATTGGTTGAGATTGTTCAATATCTCTATTGGTTTTAGAAAGACCAATTTCCAGAAAGTGGTATGGAGAAAGAGTTGATTCTTGAATCCATTCTGGGAGTGAAGAGATGCATCTGATGTAGATCGGATTATCTTTTGCTTTAAGTACTTTCTTTCGAAAGTTTTTAATGGATTCTACCATGTTGCTTGGGAAGAAAATGAGTTCTTGAAGGTTGCAACTTGGGTAGATATTGTCGATTAGTCCAGCTTGAAAGGCTTGGTAGACTAATTTTGCATCTGATCCTTCGAGGAAGTTGAACAGACTTTTTGTTTTCTTGTCCGTAGTGAAAAACTTTTCATGAACAAGGTCTTCTGGGCATGCAGCTCTTGCTTTCTTCCAGATTGTTCTGAAGTCTTCGAAAGAGATTTCAGGATAGTTAACCATTTGTTGAGCGTTATTTGGAACGTCAAACCTTTGGTCTCTGTGAGCTTCTTTGACTTTATGAATTTTTGGTCGAAGAAGTGGTTGGTTAGTCTTGCTTGTATCGTCTTGATAAGTGGCAAGGCTTAATCTTGCAGATGCTTCATTTCTGAATTTTTTGCAAGTAACTTTATCAACTTTACAGAATGTTTCTGTAATTCCCCAGTCAGTATGAACACCGGCATGAGGTCCTTTGTAGATTACATAAAATCTTTCAGCTTCTTTGTTAAGAGCTTTTTTGTAATCTGGTGTAAACTCCTGCACAGATTTGTTAATGGGTGACAAGGTTGTCATTTTACTGATTCCTTCAGTACAAGGATTGGTATCAACCAACAAGCTAGTTTTTCCATCAGGAAGAGGAGTAGCTGTCTCCTTTATTATGCTTTTTAGCAAAGCATCAGCTTTCAACGGATTTGTTGATTCTTTACCAGGTGCCGTTTGCACTGGAATAGCCTTTGTTTTTGAGCTTTCGCTTTCCGGTACATTGGTGACCGTTGTTACTTGTTCATACAAGTTGATTTTCTGCTCAATTGCAGATAGCTCTATGAGGAGCATTTGTTTCTTCATCCTCAAAGTGTTGAGGTCTTCCATTTTTGTAAACTCAAATTTTGTTTACTTTTTTCTCTAATCTCCCCCTCTCTTTTTTGTAGGTGAAGTTTTTGTGAGGAAATATGTCTTGAGGATCATATCCTTTTATAGGGCTCGAGAGGAGCGAGTGAGATCATGGATGATGTAAGGTATACCTGAAGTCACGGGTGAGGCAGTCTGCCAGTACGTTTTTGTTTCCTGCGAGATGTTCAACAGTGAAAGTATATCGTGAAAACCACTCTTGCCAACGTATTAGCCGGCCTAATTTGTTATCTCCTGCAATCTTAGTTCGGAGGAAATAAGTAAAATTTTTATTATCTGTACGAACCAGGAAATTTACTGGTGTTAAATATACAGAGAATTTTGTAATAACTCTTTTTACAGCGAGTAATTCTTTTTCATTGCTATGGTAGTTTTTCTCAGCTGCTTTGAAACTGCCAGAGGTGTACCTGCAAATTTGTTCTTCGTTTTTGGGGTTTTTAGCTTTTAAAACACCTCCCCAAAATTCATCAGAAGCATCAGTTTCAATAATTAAACTGTCTTCAATGTTTGGAAGATAAAGTTTTGGAAAATTGATTAAAACTTTCTTTATCTTTTTGATGTAGTCTGTATCAGCATTTGACCAATTCCAAATGACATCTTTTTTTAATTTTGCCTGTAAAGGTTTTCTCATGGCTGCAAGTTTTTCAATATATGTTTCAGCATAAGTTAAAACACCAAGAAATCTTTGTAGTTGCTTTTTGTCTTCTAAAACATTTGGAAAGTCATGTAAATGTTCAAGAATATGTTTTTGAGGACAATGGGTACCTTCATTTATTTCTAAACCTAAAAAATTGATTTTTGTTTTGAAAAGATGAGCTTTCTTTTTTGAAAGTATTATACCATATTTTAAAATAGTTCTGAGAACCTGTGTGACATGAACATAGTGTTCTTGTTCATTTTTGCTGAAGATCATGATGTCATCAACGTATACAGTGCAGAAACCTTCAAGGCCTCGAAGAGCATTCTGCATGTGTCTTTGAAAAATACTAGGAGCTTGTTTAAGCCCAAAGGGTAGTACTTTCCATTGAAAGAGTCCATCAGGACATGTGAAGGCAGTGAGAAGCTGCGATTCTTCATCAAGTAGAACTTGCCAGAAACCTGACTTGCAGTCGAAACTTGAATAAATGTTTTTTCCTCGTAGAAGAGTCAAGAGTTCGTGCATATTGGGGAGATTATGTGAGTCTCCAATAGTTGCATCATTGATTGCTTTGTAGTTAACAACCATTCGCTTCTTTCCTCTTCTTTTCTCTGCTTCTTTATTGACAAGAAAGGCAGGAGACATATGAGGGGATTTTGATTCTATAATTAGTCTCATATCAAGTAATTCTTTGATTTGTTTGGAAAATTCTTCTCTATCTTGTAGAGAGTAAACCATAGGTTTTTCTCTAATAACCGTTTTGGGATCAATAAGCTTGATTGAAGCTTTCATCCATCCTTTGGTTTTATTTGGATCAATAGGATTTTCAGAACAAACTTTTTCAAGAAGATCTTCAATCTGTTTGAACCTGGTAGTTTGAATAGAAATAATCCTTTCTTTATTAATCTCTTCATGAGTTATATTAGTACCTGGAATTTGTTTTTCTTTAGAACCTTTTTCTTGAGTTTCAAGAAAACCTGGTTTTCCTTTGCTATAGGCCTCTGTAACCTTTTTTATAATTACCATATCATTATTAAGATGAAAGGCAATTCTATCTATCCATTGTATGAATGGTCCATAGACTTGACAGAAGTTGTTACCAATTATGATATCAATTCCTGAATTTTGTTGGTAAATAGTGGGAACATTGAAATGTTCTCCTGAAAGTTCGAGATTAATATTTCTACAAACTTTATTAATTTTTATGGTTTCACCATTTGCAATAGTGGCACTAATTTCTTTGGGAGCGTTTTCCCAGAGTTCATCCGGAATGATGAATTTGCTTGCAAGACATAAAGATGCACCTGTGTCTACAAAACAATGTACTCTAAATTTTTTATATCCTTTAAAGTTAAGGAAGGCAGAAACATAAATAGAGTTT
Organism: Lactuca serriola; assembly: GCF_051521515.1. Taxonomy (NCBI): domain Eukaryota; kingdom Viridiplantae; phylum Streptophyta; class Magnoliopsida; order Asterales; family Asteraceae; genus Lactuca; species Lactuca serriola. Next base: position 195,333 of record NW_027629673.1, read on the forward strand.
GGATTAGTAAGATTCATGATAAGGGAATCATCAATCTTCTGGAGGTTTACGCAAAAATGGTTAATCTCCTCCTCCCTGAAAAGCGAGGTATGTATGGGACTAGTCTGAGTCATCCGTTGTTGATTCGTATTCTTCAGTGTCTGATGAAGATTCTGTTTCAACATGATATATAAAAACATGTTGCGTACCATCATACTCTTCTTCAAGAGCTTCATAGCCTCCATTGTTAGCGGTTTGTAAAACCTTGACTTTGTCAGGGTATTTTTTTCTATTTGGACATTCGTTTGCGTAGTGTCCTTCTTCATTGCAGATCCAACACCTACATTTTTTCTTTCCTTGCGGACAAGAAGTAGTTTTCTTAGGTGTTTCTTTTGATGGTTTCTTGAAGTATTTTCCTGGTGAAAATTTTCTTCTTTTCTTTTTCCAAAAAGATTTGTATTTCTTTTTGTTTTTATGCTTTTTCTTAGTATAATTTTTCTTTCCAATATCAAAGTTTTTGAAATCAGAGAGAATGCTACAACAATCTTTGCTTATAGTTTTAAGCTTTTGTTGTTTATATCTGTCTTGACAGATTCTATCAATTTCTTCTTTTGCAATTTTTGTTGCGTAAGAAAGACTGGTTTGCTGGATTTCTCCAGTAGCTTCTTTTTTCCATCTGTCTGTACAGGTTTCTCCAATAATTGGAATTTTCATGAGATAAGCAGATATCCATTGCGCATATTCACTTCTCTGTGGAATATCATACAAATATGATTCATACATACATGTGTATTTGTCGAGAAGACTAATATCATGTAATTGGAGTTTAGTCATTGAAACTCTTGCTATGTCAACCTTCTTATTAATGGTGAAGTCTTTATTAGAAATATAATCAAGACCTAAGAAAGTAGTGTATATGACATTTATGAGATTATCAAAAAGATCTGAGCCATGTAGTTCTTCATTCCAATTATTGTTTCTTAGGAATTTCTGCACGATTCCATCAGTTTTGTGTTCTAAAAGTAGTAGAACATTTTTTGCTTTTTCAAATTCATCTGGATTTGTTTGTAAGATTAGTGAAATCTCAGTAACCCATTTTTCTACAACTCTTTCTCTGAGTTTTAAATCTTGGATACAATCAATATTGAGTACATTGATCGTATTGGGTCCTTGGCCACTATTTGGAATTCCATTGTGGACAGGCATTTTGAACTCGTATTTCTTTTTATTGCCTCTTCTTGTGGCTGTATAAGAAGATTCTGCTTCATCATCTTCCATATCTGAATATTCGAACTTAACAGTCTTTGTATTTGTTTTAAAATTATCTTCTTGTTCTGATTCAGTATCGGGTTCATTTATTTTAGTCATTCTAAAATATTGATCAAAAAGTTTGGGTTCTTTTTGATACAATTCTTCACATTCTTCAGTTTCTAAAGATAAAAGCTGAATAAGCTTTTGGTCAGTTTTATCATAATCTTCATATTGAAGGTTAAAGAAATATTTCTCGAGACGTTCAGAGATTGTTTCTTTCATTTTTATTCTTTCTTGAAAATGTTAATTTTCTGGGAATCTTTTGAGCTTCCTAAGTCAGGGTTTCCAACACTAGGATTGGGAGGTGAGTATTTCTTAAGACCTGAATATTTTCCAGGCTTGGTTTTTTGTTCTATGATGGAGATATTCTTGATGTGCTCAAGTATGTCTTTATTACATGGGCAAGAGTCAATCTTTTCAGATAACTCTTTAGTAATGTCTGCAATAATTTTTGCAGATGCTACTTCCAACTGGGTAATGGTTACGTATTTATTGAATGTTAAGTCCATGTTTATAATCAGCCCATCAATTTTTTCATTAAGGAGATTGATTGATCTATTTATCTCGGGTATCGAGGTGATTGATTTATTGAGCTCGGGTATCGAGGTCATCCTATTAGTTGTTTTAACTGATCATGTATATTAGTGATCTTAATGTTGGTTTCCTTAAGAGTGCCCTCAATATTTGCCTTTTTGGCGACTTCTTCAACAAATTGGTTGTTTTTTAAAGAGTTTTCTAAAAGAATTGAATGTTTGTCAATAGACTGGGTTAACTTGATAGTTAATTTATTTTGTCTTTCAATAACTTCGAAGAATTTTTCAAAATCTTTTTTATCAAGATTGTTTTTAACCATAAAGGCTAAATCGTTTTTAAATTGGTTAAAAGGTATTTTATTTTTTGAAATATCTGTAGAAATATCTCTTGAAATACCAAGATAATGGCTTATTTTTGAAGTTTTTAAAAGACATCTTGCAATGATTTGGTTGAGATTATTGCAATGATTTACGATTGTTTGAACACCAGCTTTACCAGAAGTAGAGAAAACGTATTCTTTCTTTTCAGTATTATCGTCAAGAGTTTTAATTTTGACTGTTTTACCTTTTTTATAGAAATGAGGAAAATCAATTTTATTATTCATTTATAATGTCAGTGATTTGTTTGATATTCTGGCGTAGACTATCAATTTTTAAAGACATGTTTCTTATTAGGTTATTATCTTTTCTCTCCGAGCTTTCTCCTATGTGGAGTGAATCCATAGAAATTCTTGGTCTAAGAGTTTCTCCTAGAGCTTTTTTATTTCTAGCTATATTTAAAACCCAAGAGTTTTCTTGAGGATTTATGTCGCAGAATTGTTTATCTTTGACATGGCCTATTTCTGAAAAGACATCATCAAGTTCGATGTACTCGTCTTTCTTATAGTCTATGCTATGGTGACTGTTGGTCAGGGCATATCCTATGAGATATGTTATGGTGAAAGGTTTATCACCTGGACTCATTAGGTCACTTCTTTCAAAGTGATGTATAAAAGATAAGGTTTTATCTATATTTGCAGATTTTAAATCCAGAGCAAACTTTGGATAGACTGAAAACATAAACTTTTGGTAAGCAAGGTTTCCCTTTGCAGCACCTAAGATGCAGTCCTGTCTGTCAGTAATTCTGTTGTCAATTAAGGCCATTTTTATGGGAGAATTTATTCCTGCTTGGAATTGGGATTTTAACAAAATTTTTACAGCTCCGATATGGACCATTCTAATTTTTGATCTAATCTCAACTGGAATACTTTTTAAGTTATTATGTATTTGCTCCTTAGTTAAAAGGGGTAGAAAGACAGCTCCTATTGTATCTTTTATGTCTACGGACATTTCTTTAGTACTAACAAAGTAGAAAATTTCATTTTTCCTTTTAAGGGGATTTAGAATACTAAGTTTAGAAGGAACATTTTTGAAAATGTTTTCTTTCTTTATTTTTAAATCAATTTTCTTAACTCTAGAGAGAAGGTCTTGTTTTATTAAAAGATTTGCATGAAAGCCGTCTTCATCTTCAACATAAGTTAAGATTTGTTTTTCTTCTGAATTATTTTCTTCAGTGTTGTTGAAAATTTCATTATTCATTTTAAGAAAAGCTAACAGGTTAAAATAAACTTTCTGAGTTTTGAAACTAATTTTTTATTTCTATCAAGATGTTCTTGATGTACTTTTTGCTTATGCAGGAGATACATACGTATATTAACCAAGTTTGGTATATATTCGTGAGTATGTTTATTTTGTGCTTGTAGAATTCTGAAATCTATATGCACCAAGTCTTTTTTATTATTGAAAAGTATTTCTTTATGTTGAGAGATTTCAATCTCTTTATTATGAATATGTTCAAACTTTACTCTGTAAAGTGTTTTATTATAATGTAATGCCATATTTATCAAGGCTCTGATACCAGTGGATGTGTACGGAGGAAATATGGCATTACATTATAATAAAACACTTTACAGAGTAAAGTTTGAACATATTCATAATAAAGAGATTGAAATCTCTCAACATAAAGAAATACTTTTCAATAATAAAAAAGACTTGGTGCATATAGATTTCAGAATTCTACAAGCACAAAATAAACATACTCACGAATATATACCAAACTTGGTTAATATACGTATGTATCTCCTGCATAAGCAAAAAGTACATCAAGAACATCTTGATAGAAATAAAAAATTAGTTTCAAAACTCAGAAAGTTTATTTTAACCTGTTAGCTTTTCTTAAAATGAATAATGAAATTTTCAACAACACTGAAGAAAATAATTCAGAAGAAAAACAAATCTTAACTTATGTTGAAGATGAAGACGGCTTTCATGCAAATCTTTTAATAAAACAAGACCTTCTCTCTAGAGTTAAGAAAATTGATTTAAAAATAAAGAAAGAAAACATTTTCAAAAATGTTCCTTCTAAACTTAGTATTCTAAATCCCCTTAAAAGGAAAAATGAAATTTTCTACTTTGTTAGTACTAAAGAAATGTCCGTAGACATAAAAGATACAATAGGAGCTGTCTTTCTACCCCTTTTAACTAAGGAGCAAATACATAATAACTTAAAAAGTATTCCAGTTGAGATTAGATCAAAAATTAGAATGGTCCATATCGGAGCTGTAAAAATTTTGTTAAAATCCCAATTCCAAGCAGGAATAAATTCTCCCATAAAAATGGCCTTAATTGACAACAGAATTACTGACAGACAGGACTGCATCTTAGGTGCTGCAAAGGGAAACCTTGCTTACCAAAAGTTTATGTTTTCAGTCTATCCAAAGTTTGCTCTGGATTTAAAATCTGCAAATATAGATAAAACCTTATCTTTTATACATCACTTTGAAAGAAGTGACCTAATGAGTCCAGGTGATAAACCTTTCACCATAACATATCTCATAGGATATGCCCTGACCAACAGTCACCATAGCATAGACTATAAGAAAGACGAGTACATCGAACTTGATGATGTCTTTTCAGAAATAGGCCATGTCAAAGATAAACAATTCTGCGACATAAATCCTCAAGAAAACTCTTGGGTTTTAAATATAGCTAGAAATAAAAAAGCTCTAGGAGAAACTCTTAGACCAAGAATTTCTATGGATTCACTCCACATAGGAGAAAGCTCGGAGAGAAAAGATAATAACCTAATAAGAAACATGTCTTTAAAAATTGATAGTCTACGCCAGAATATCAAACAAATCACTGACATTATAAATGAATAATAAAATTGATTTTCCTCATTTCTATAAAAAAGGTAAAACAGTCAAAATTAAAACTCTTGACGATAATACTGAAAAGAAAGAATACGTTTTCTCTACTTCTGGTAAAGCTGGTGTTCAAACAATCGTAAATCATTGCAATAATCTCAACCAAATCATTGCAAGATGTCTTTTAAAAACTTCAAAAATAAGCCATTATCTTGGTATTTCAAGAGATATTTCTACAGATATTTCAAAAAATAAAATACCTTTTAACCAATTTAAAAACGATTTAGCCTTTATGGTTAAAAACAATCTTGATAAAAAAGATTTTGAAAAATTCTTCGAAGTTATTGAAAGACAAAATAAATTAACTATCAAGTTAACCCAGTCTATTGACAAACATTCAATTCTTTTAGAAAACTCTTTAAAAAACAACCAATTTGTTGAAGAAGTCGCCAAAAAGGCAAATATTGAGGGCACTCTTAAGGAAACCAACATTAAGATCACTAATATACATGATCAGTTAAAACAACTAATAGGATGACCTCGATACCCGAGCTCAATAAATCAATCACCTCGATACCCGAGATAAATAGATCAATCAATCTCCTTAATGAAAAAATTGATGGGCTGATTATAAACATGGACTTAACATTCAATAAATACGTAACCATTACCCAGTTGGAAGTAGCATCTGCAAAAATTATTGCAGACATTACTAAAGAGTTATCTGAAAAGATTGACTCTTGCCCATGTAATAAAGACATACTTGAGCACATCAAGAATATCTCCATCATAGAACAAAAAACCAAGCCTGGAAAATATTCAGGTCTTAAGAAATACTCACCTCCCAATCCTAGTGTTGGAAACCCTGACTTAGGAAGCTCAAAAGATTCCCAGAAAATTAACATTTTCAAGAAAGAATAAAAATGAAAGAAACAATCTCTGAACGTCTCGAGAAATATTTCTTTAACCTTCAATATGAAGATTATGATAAAACTGACCAAAAGCTTATTCAGCTTTTATCTTTAGAAACTGAAGAATGTGAAGAATTGTATCAAAAAGAACCCAAACTTTTTGATCAATATTTTAGAATGACTAAAATAAATGAACCCGATACTGAATCAGAACAAGAAGATAATTTTAAAACAAATACAAAGACTGATAAGTTCGAATATTCAGATATGGAAGATGATGAAGCAGAATCTTCTTATACAGCCACAAGAAGAGGCAATAAAAAGAAATACGAGTTCAAAATGCCTGTCCACAATGGAATTCCAAATAGTGGCCAAGGACCCAATACGATCAATGTACTCAATATTGATTGTATCCAAGATTTAAAACTCAGAGAAAGAGTTGTAGAAAAATGGGTTACTGAGATTTCACTAATCTTACAAACAAATCCAGATGAATTTGAAAAAGCAAAAAATGTTCTACTACTTTTAGAACACAAAACTGATGGAATCGTGCAGAAATTCCTAAGAAACAATAATTGGAATGAAGAACTACATGGCTCAGATCTTTTTGATAATCTCATAAATGTCATATACACTACTTTCTTAGGTCTTGATTATATTTCTAATAAAGACTTCACCATTAATAAGAAGGTTGACATAGCAAGAGTTTCAATGACTAAACTCCAATTACATGATATTAGTCTTCTCGACAAATACACATGTATGTATGAATCATATTTGTATGATATTCCACAGAGAAGTGAATATGCGCAATGGATATCTGCTTATCTCATGAAAATTCCAATTATTGGAGAAACCTGTACAGACAGATGGAAAAAAGAAGCTACTGGAGAAATCCAGCAAACCAGTCTTTCTTACGCAACAAAAATTGCAAAAGAAGAAATTGATAGAATCTGTCAAGACAGATATAAACAACAAAAGCTTAAAACTATAAGCAAAGATTGTTGTAGCATTCTCTCTGATTTCAAAAACTTTGATATTGGAAAGAAAAATTATACTAAGAAAAAGCATAAAAACAAAAAGAAATACAAATCTTTTTGGAAAAAGAAAAGAAGAAAATTTTCACCAGGAAAATACTTCAAGAAACCATCAAAAGAAACACCTAAGAAAACTACTTCTTGTCCGCAAGGAAAGAAAAAATGTAGGTGTTGGATCTGCAATGAAGAAGGACACTACGCAAACGAATGTCCAAATAGAAAAAAATACCCTGACAAAGTCAAGGTTTTACAAACCGCTAACAATGGAGGCTATGAAGCTCTTGAAGAAGAGTATGATGGTACGCAACATGTTTTTATATATCATGTTGAAACAGAATCTTCATCAGACACTGAAGAATACGAATCAACAACGGATGACTCAGACTAGTCCCATACATACCTCGCTTTTCAGGGAGGAGGAGATTAACCATTTTTGCGTAAACCTCCAGAAGATTGATGATTCCCTTATCATGAATCTTACTAATCCAAACTCTATTTATGTTTCTGCCTTCCTTAACTTTAAAGGATATAAAAAATTTAGAGTACATTGTTTTGTAGACACAGGTGCATCTTTATGTCTTGCAAGCAAATTCATCATTCCGGATGAACTCTGGGAAAACGCTCCCAAAGAAATTAGTGCCACTATTGCAAATGGTGAAACCATAAAAATTAATAAAGTTTGTAGAAATATTAATCTCGAACTTTCAGGAGAACATTTCAATGTTCCCACTATTTACCAACAAAATTCAGGAATTGATATCATAATTGGTAACAACTTCTGTCAAGTCTATGGACCATTCATACAATGGATAGATAGAATTGCCTTTCATCTTAATAATGATATGGTAATTATAAAAAAGGTTACAGAGGCCTATAGCAAAGGAAAACCAGGTTTTCTTGAAACTCAAGAAAAAGGTTCTAAAGAAAAACAAATTCCAGGTACTAATATAACTCATGAAGAGATTAATAAAGAAAGGATTATTTCTATTCAAACTACCAGGTTCAAACAGATTGAAGATCTTCTTGAAAAAGTTTGTTCTGAAAATCCTATTGATCCAAATAAAACCAAAGGATGGATGAAAGCTTCAATCAAGCTTATTGATCCCAAAACGGTTATTAGAGAAAAACCTATGGTTTACTCTCTACAAGATAGAGAAGAATTTTCCAAACAAATCAAAGAATTACTTGATATGAGACTAATTATAGAATCAAAATCCCCTCATATGTCTCCTGCCTTTCTTGTCAATAAAGAAGCAGAGAAAAGAAGAGGAAAGAAGCGAATGGTTGTTAACTACAAAGCAATCAATGATGCAACTATTGGAGACTCACATAATCTCCCCAATATGCACGAACTCTTGACTCTTCTACGAGGAAAAAACATTTATTCAAGTTTCGACTGCAAGTCAGGTTTCTGGCAAGTTCTACTTGATGAAGAATCGCAGCTTCTCACTGCCTTCACATGTCCTGATGGACTCTTTCAATGGAAAGTACTACCCTTTGGGCTTAAACAAGCTCCTAGTATTTTTCAAAGACACATGCAGAATGCTCTTCGAGGCCTTGAAGGTTTCTGCACTGTATACGTTGATGACATCATGATCTTCAGCAAAAATGAACAAGAACACTATGTTCATGTCACACAGGTTCTCAGAACTATTTTAAAATATGGTATAATACTTTCAAAAAAGAAAGCTCATCTTTTCAAAACAAAAATCAATTTTTTAGGTTTAGAAATAAATGAAGGTACCCATTGTCCTCAAAAACATATTCTTGAACATTTACATGACTTTCCAAATGTTTTAGAAGACAAAAAGCAACTACAAAGATTTCTTGGTGTTTTAACTTATGCTGAAACATATATTGAAAAACTTGCAGCCATGAGAAAACCTTTACAGGCAAAATTAAAAAAAGATGTCATTTGGAATTGGTCAAATGCTGATACAGACTACATCAAAAAGATAAAGAAAGTTTTAATCAATTTTCCAAAACTTTATCTTCCAAACATTGAAGACAGTTTAATTATTGAAACTGATGCTTCTGATGAATTTTGGGGAGGTGTTTTAAAAGCTAAAAACCCCAAAAACGAAGAACAAATTTGCAGGTACACCTCTGGCAGTTTCAAAGCAGCTGAGAAAAACTACCATAGCAATGAAAAAGAATTACTCGCTGTAAAAAGAGTTATTACAAAATTCTCTGTATATTTAACACCAGTAAATTTCCTGGTTCGTACAGATAATAAAAATTTTACTTATTTCCTCCGAACTAAGATTGCAGGAGATAACAAATTAGGCCGGCTAATACGTTGGCAAGAGTGGTTTTCACGATATACTTTCACTGTTGAACATCTCGCAGGAAACAAAAACGTACTGGCAGACTGCCTCACCCGTGACTTCAGGTATACCTTACATCATCCATGATCTCACTCGCTCCTCTCGAGCCCTATAAAAGGATATGATCCTCAAGACATATTTCCTCACAAAAACTTCACCTACAAAAAAGAGAGGGGGAGATTAGAGAAAAAAGTAAACAAAATTTGAGTTTACAAAAATGGAAGACCTCAACACTTTGAGGATGAAGAAACAAATGCTCCTCATAGAGCTATCTGCAATTGAGCAGAAAATCAACTTGTATGAACAAGTAACAACGGTCACCAATGTACCGGAAAGCGAAAGCTCAAAAACAAAGGCTATTCCAGTGCAAACGGCACCTGGTAAAGAATCAACAAATCCGTTGAAAGCTGATGCTTTGCTAAAAAGCATAATAAAGGAGACAGCTACTCCTCTTCCTGATGGAAAAACTAGCTTGTTGGTTGATACCAATCCTTGTACTGAAGGAATCAGTAAAATGACAACCTTGTCACCCATTAACAAATCTGTGCAGGAGTTTACACCAGATTACAAAAAAGCTCTTAACAAAGAAGCTGAAAGATTTTATGTAATCTACAAAGGACCTCATGCCGGTGTTCATACTGACTGGGGAATTACAGAAACATTCTGTAAAGTTGATAAAGTTACTTGCAAAAAATTCAGAAATGAAGCATCTGCAAGATTAAGCCTTGCCACTTATCAAGACGATACAAGCAAGACTAACCAACCACTTCTTCGACCAAAAATTCATAAAGTCAAAGAAGCTCACAGAGACCAAAGGTTTGACGTTCCAAATAACGCTCAACAAATGGTTAACTATCCTGAAATCTCTTTCGAAGACTTCAGAACAATCTGGAAGAAAGCAAGAGCTGCATGCCCAGAAGACCTTGTTCATGAAAAGTTTTTCACTACGGACAAGAAAACAAAAAGTCTGTTCAACTTCCTCGAAGGATCAGATGCAAAATTAGTCTACCAAGCCTTTCAAGCTGGACTAATCGACAATATCTACCCAAGTTGCAACCTTCAAGAACTCATTTTCTTCCCAAGCAACATGGTAGAATCCATTAAAAACTTTCGAAAGAAAGTACTTAAAGCAAAAGATAATCCGATCTACATCAGATGCATCTCTTCACTCCCAGAATGGATTCAAGAATCAACTCTTTCTCCATACCACTTTCTGGAAATTGGTCTTTCTAAAACCAATAGAGATATTGAACAATCTCAACCAATGGAAGACAAAGATCTACCTTTTACAGAGATTCTTCATCCCAATCGCATCAATGGTTTAAGAAGAATATCAGAAAAAATCATCGAGATTATCTCTGGTTCAAAAAAGAAGATTAATTATACCGACTCGCATTGTATAATTACAAGCTGGAGTTACAACAACACCAGCCAAGAAGATCTTCGTCAAGCCTCCAAGTTTGGCGAAAAATTCATGAACAATAGCATGGAAGTATCCAACGCTACACGCCAACACTTCTGCCGACATGCAGAACAACTTTTTGAAGAACATCTTTGTCACTTTTGCGAAAGCAAAGATTCGGAGACAATGGAGGGACCCCCCTCTGAAGATGACAAATCATCATCATCTTAAAGAAAGATGCTTCACGTGTCAAATGGCCCCAGCCACTCGAAATAATAATGCCCTTCTTCATTATTAGAAGCTTTCTAGCTGTCCACAATAATGTAATCTTTAGTGGATAAAAACGTCATGCCTGACATATTAGGCAAGGATCAGACCCTCTCAATGTATCTATAAATTGAGAGTTATGTTTTGTTTTAGGGACATCGCAAGAACGAGTGCAAGAAAAAACACTCTCTATCTAAAAATTTTCAGTTCAATGTCTAGTGAGTAATTCCTCCCTTAGAAGGGGAAAAATGTAAAATATTGTAAGAGTCTTCCCTTTTTGGGAACTCTGTTATCAATAAATCTTTGTTTTGTTATTTTTGAGTGTTCATACAATTTAGAGTGATGAAACTTGTAAGTGACAGAGTGTCAGGTCGACGATGATTAACAGTACCACAGGCACCATGCCAACAGGGAAAGCAACCACACAGACCAATGAACGACACAGGCTGGCTTGAATAGTTTCTATCTATGTAAGTATAACACTCACTACATCACAATTACACATTTATTGATACAAGAGTCTTCTTTTCACAATTTTTATATTTATTCCCTTCTTTGTTAAAACATAAATTCCGTACACATCCACACACCCAAACTGGTATCAGAGCCTTGATAAATATGGCATTACATTATAATAAAACACTTTACAGAGTAAAGTTTGAACATATTCATAATAAAGAGATTGAAATCTCTCAACATAAAGAAATACTTTTCAATAATAAAAAAGACTTGGTGCATATAGATTTCAGAATTCTACAAGCACAAAATAAACATACTCACGAATATATACCAAACTTGGTTAATATACGTATGTATCTCCTGCATAAGCAAAAAGTACATCAAGAACATCTTGATAGAAATAAAAAATTAGTTTCAAAACTCAGAAAGTTTATTTTAACCTGTTAGCTTTTCTTAAAATGAATAATGAATTTTTCAACAACACTGAAGAAAATAATTCAGAAGAAAAACAAATCTTAACTTATGTTGAAGATGAAGACGGCTTTCATGCAAATCTTTTAATAAAACAAGACCTTCTCTCTAGAGTTAAGAAAATTGATTTAAAAATAAAGAAAGAAAACATTTTCAAAAATGTTCCTTCTAAACTTAGTATTCTAAATCCCCTTAAAAGGAAAAATGAAATTTTCTACTTTGTTAGTACTAAAGAAATGTCCGTAGACATAAAAGATACAATAGGAGCTGTCTTTCTACCCCTTTTAACTAAGGAGCAAATACATAATAACTTAAAAAGTATTCCAGTTGAGATTAGATCAAAAATTAGAATGGTCCATATCGGAGCTGTAAAAATTTTGTTAAAATCCCAATTCCAAGCAGGAATAAATTCTCCCATAAAAATGGCCTTAATTGACAACAGAATTACTGACAGACAGGACTGCATCTTAGGTGCTGCAAAGGGAAACCTTGCTTACCAAAAGTTTATGTTTTCAGTCTATTAGTTTGGGTGTGTGGATGTGTACGGAATTTATGTTTTAACAAAGAAGGGAATAAATATAAAAATTGTGAAAAGAAGACTCTTGTATCAATAAATGTGTAATTGTGATGTAGTGAGTGTTATACTTACATAGATAGAAACTATTCAAGCCAGCCTGTGTCGTTCATTGGTCTGTGTGGTTGCTTTCCCTGTTGGCATGGTGCCTGTGGTACTGTTAATCATCGTCGACCTGACACTCTGTCACTTACAAGTTTCATCACTCTAAATTGTATGAACACTCAAAAATAACAAAACAAAGATTTATTGATAACAGAGTTCCCAAAAAGGGAAGACTCTTACAATATTTTACATTTTTCCCCTTCTAAGGGAGGAATTACTCACTAGACATTGAACTGAAAATTTTTAGATAGAGAGTGTTTTTTCTTGCACTCGTTCTTGCGATTGGGATGAAGAATCTCTGTAAAAGGTAGATCTTTGTCTTCCATTGGTTGAGATTGTTCAATATCTCTATTGGTTTTAGAAAGACCAATTTCCAGAAAGTGGTATGGAGAAAGAGTTGATTCTTGAATCCATTCTGGGAGTGAAGAGATGCATCTGATGTAGATCGGATTATCTTTTGCTTTAAGTACTTTCTTTCGAAAGTTTTTAATGGATTCTACCATGTTGCTTGGGAAGAAAATGAGTTCTTGAAGGTTGCAACTTGGGTAGATATTGTCGATTAGTCCAGCTTGAAAGGCTTGGTAGACTAATTTTGCATCTGATCCTTCGAGGAAGTTGAACAGACTTTTTGTTTTCTTGTCCGTAGTGAAAAACTTTTCATGAACAAGGTCTTCTGGGCATGCAGCTCTTGCTTTCTTCCAGATTGTTCTGAAGTCTTCGAAAGAGATTTCAGGATAGTTAACCATTTGTTGAGCGTTATTTGGAACGTCAAACCTTTGGTCTCTGTGAGCTTCTTTGACTTTATGAATTTTTGGTCGAAGAAGTGGTTGGTTAGTCTTGCTTGTATCGTCTTGATAAGTGGCAAGGCTTAATCTTGCAGATGCTTCATTTCTGAATTTTTTGCAAGTAACTTTATCAACTTTACAGAATGTTTCTGTAATTCCCCAGTCAGTATGAACACCGGCATGAGGTCCTTTGTAGATTACATAAAATCTTTCAGCTTCTTTGTTAAGAGCTTTTTTGTAATCTGGTGTAAACTCCTGCACAGATTTGTTAATGGGTGACAAGGTTGTCATTTTACTGATTCCTTCAGTACAAGGATTGGTATCAACCAACAAGCTAGTTTTTCCATCAGGAAGAGGAGTAGCTGTCTCCTTTATTATGCTTTTTAGCAAAGCATCAGCTTTCAACGGATTTGTTGATTCTTTACCAGGTGCCGTTTGCACTGGAATAGCCTTTGTTTTTGAGCTTTCGCTTTCCGGTACATTGGTGACCGTTGTTACTTGTTCATACAAGTTGATTTTCTGCTCAATTGCAGATAGCTCTATGAGGAGCATTTGTTTCTTCATCCTCAAAGTGTTGAGGTCTTCCATTTTTGTAAACTCAAATTTTGTTTACTTTTTTCTCTAATCTCCCCCTCTCTTTTTTGTAGGTGAAGTTTTTGTGAGGAAATATGTCTTGAGGATCATATCCTTTTATAGGGCTCGAGAGGAGCGAGTGAGATCATGGATGATGTAAGGTATACCTGAAGTCACGGGTGAGGCAGTCTGCCAGTACGTTTTTGTTTCCTGCGAGATGTTCAACAGTGAAAGTATATCGTGAAAACCACTCTTGCCAACGTATTAGCCGGCCTAATTTGTTATCTCCTGCAATCTTAGTTCGGAGGAAATAAGTAAAATTTTTATTATCTGTACGAACCAGGAAATTTACTGGTGTTAAATATACAGAGAATTTTGTAATAACTCTTTTTACAGCGAGTAATTCTTTTTCATTGCTATGGTAGTTTTTCTCAGCTGCTTTGAAACTGCCAGAGGTGTACCTGCAAATTTGTTCTTCGTTTTTGGGGTTTTTAGCTTTTAAAACACCTCCCCAAAATTCATCAGAAGCATCAGTTTCAATAATTAAACTGTCTTCAATGTTTGGAAGATAAAGTTTTGGAAAATTGATTAAAACTTTCTTTATCTTTTTGATGTAGTCTGTATCAGCATTTGACCAATTCCAAATGACATCTTTTTTTAATTTTGCCTGTAAAGGTTTTCTCATGGCTGCAAGTTTTTCAATATATGTTTCAGCATAAGTTAAAACACCAAGAAATCTTTGTAGTTGCTTTTTGTCTTCTAAAACATTTGGAAAGTCATGTAAATGTTCAAGAATATGTTTTTGAGGACAATGGGTACCTTCATTTATTTCTAAACCTAAAAAATTGATTTTTGTTTTGAAAAGATGAGCTTTCTTTTTTGAAAGTATTATACCATATTTTAAAATAGTTCTGAGAACCTGTGTGACATGAACATAGTGTTCTTGTTCATTTTTGCTGAAGATCATGATGTCATCAACGTATACAGTGCAGAAACCTTCAAGGCCTCGAAGAGCATTCTGCATGTGTCTTTGAAAAATACTAGGAGCTTGTTTAAGCCCAAAGGGTAGTACTTTCCATTGAAAGAGTCCATCAGGACATGTGAAGGCAGTGAGAAGCTGCGATTCTTCATCAAGTAGAACTTGCCAGAAACCTGACTTGCAGTCGAAACTTGAATAAATGTTTTTTTTCCTCGTAGAAGAGTCAAGAGTTCGTGCATATTGGGGAGATTATGTGAGTCTCCAATAGTTGCATCATTGATTGCTTTGTAGTTAACAACCATTCGCTTCTTTCCTCTTCTTTTCTCTGCTTCTTTATTGACAAGAAAGGCAGGAGACATATGAGGGGATTTTGATTCTATAATTAGTCTCATATCAAGTAATTCTTTGATTTGTTTGGAAAATTCTTCTCTATCTTGTAGAGAGTAAACCATAGGTTTTTCTCTAATAACCGTTTTGGGATCAATAAGCTTGATTGAAGCTTTCATCCATCCTTTGGTTTTATTTGGATCAATAGGATTTTCAGAACAAACTTTTTCAAGAAGATCTTCAATCTGTTTGAACCTGGTAGTTTGAATAGAAATAATCCTTTCTTTATTAATCTCTTCATGAGTTATATTAGTACCTGGAATTTGTTTTTCTTTTAGAACCTTTTTCTTGAGTTTCAAGAAAACCTGGTTTTCCTTTGCTATAGGCCTCTGTAACCTTTTTTATAATTACCATATCATTATTAAGATGAAAGGCAATTCTATCTATCCATTGTATGAATGGTCCATAGACTTGACAGAAGTTGTTACCAATTATGATATCAATTCCTGAATTTTGTTGGTAAATAGTGGGAACATTGAAATGTTCTCCTGAAAGTTCGAGATTAATATTTCTACAAACTTTATTAATTTTTATGGTTTCACCATTTGCAATAGTGGCACTAATTTCTTTGGGAGCGTTTTCCCAGAGTTCATCCGGAATGATGAATTTGCTTGCAAGACATAAAGATGCACCTGTGTCTACAAAACAATGTACTCTAAATTTTTTATATCCTTTAAAGTTAAGGAAGGCAGAAACATAAATAGAGTTTGGATTAGTAAGATTCATGATAAGGGAATCATCAATCTTCTGGAGGTTTACGCAAAAATGGTTAATCTCCTCCTCCCTGAAAAGCGAGGTATGTATGGGACTAGTCTGAGTCATCCGTTGTTGATTCGTATTCTTCAGTGTCTGATGAAGATTCTGTTTCAACATGATATATAAAAACATGTTGCGTACCATCATACTCTTCTTCAAGAGCTTCATAGCCTCCATTGTTAGCGGTTTGTAAAACCTTGACTTTGTCAGGGTATTTTTTTTCTATTTGGACATTCGTTTGCGTAGTGTCCTTCTTCATTGCAGATCCAACACCTACATTTTTTCTTTCCTTGCGGACAAGAAGTAGTTTTCTTAGGTGTTTCTTTTGATGGTTTCTTGAAGTATTTTCCTGGTGAAAATTTTCTTCTTTTCTTTTTCCAAAAAGATTTGTATTTCTTTTTGTTTTTATGCTTTTTCTTAGTATAATTTTTCTTTCCAATATCAAAGTTTTTGAAATCAGAGAGAATGCTACAACAATCTTTGCTTATAGTTTTAAGCTTTTGTTGTTTATATCTGTCTTGACAGATTCTATCAATTTCTTCTTTTGCAATTTTTGTTGCGTAAGAAAGACTGGTTTGCTGGATTTCTCCAGTAGCTTCTTTTTTCCATCTGTCTGTACAGGTTTCTCCAATAATTGGAATTTTCATGAGATAAGCAGATATCCATTGCGCATATTCACTTCTCTGTGGAATATCATACAAATATGATTCATACATACATGTGTATTTGTCGAGAAGACTAATATCATGTAATTGGAGTTTAGTCATTGAAACTCTTGCTATGTCAACCTTCTTATTAATGGTGAAGTCTTTATTAGAAATATAATCAAGACCTAAGAAAGTAGTGTATATGACATTTATGAGATTATCAAAAAGATCTGAGCCATGTAGTTCTTCATTCCAATTATTGTTTCTTAGGAATTTCTGCACGATTCCATCAGTTTTGTGTTCTAAAAGTAGTAGAACATTTTTTGCTTTTTCAAATTCATCTGGATTTGTTTGTAAGATTAGTGAAATCTCAGTAACCCATTTTTCTACAACTCTTTCTCTGAGTTTTAAATCTTGGATACAATCAATATTGAGTACATTGATCGTATTGGGTCCTTGGCCACTATTTGGAATTCCATTGTGGACAGGCATTTTGAACTCGTATTTCTTTTTATTGCCTCTTCTTGTGGCTGTATAAGAAGATTCTGCTTCATCATCTTCCATATCTGAATATTCGAACTTAACAGTCTTTGTATTTGTTTTAAAATTATCTTCTTGTTCTGATTCAGTATCGGGTTCATTTATTTTAGTCATTCTAAAATATTGATCAAAAAGTTTGGGTTCTTTTTGATACAATTCTTCACATTCTTCAGTTTCTAAAGATAAAAGCTGAATAAGCTTTTGGTCAGTTTTATCATAATCTTCATATTGAAGGTTAAAGAAATATTTCTCGAGACGTTCAGAGATTGTTTCTTTCATTTTTATTCTTTCTTGAAAATGTTAATTTTCTGGGAATCTTTTGAGCTTCCTAAGTCAGGGTTTCCAACACTAGGATTGGGAGGTGAGTATTTCTTAAGACCTGAATATTTTCCAGGCTTGGTTTTTTGTTCTATGATGGAGATATTCTTGATGTGCTCAAGTATGTCTTTATTACATGGGCAAGAGTCAATCTTTTCAGATAACTCTTTAGTAATGTCTGCAATAATTTTTGCAGATGCTACTTCCAACTGGGTAATGGTTACGTATTTATTGAATGTTAAGTCCATGTTTATAATCAGCCCATCAATTTTTTCATTAAGGAGATTGATTGATCTATTTATCTCGGGTATCGAGGTGATTGATTTATTGAGCTCGGGTATCGAGGTCATCCTATTAGTTGTTTTAACTGATCATGTATATTAGTGATCTTAATGTTGGTTTCCTTAAGAGTGCCCTCAATATTTGCCTTTTTGGCGACTTCTTCAACAAATTGGTTGTTTTTTAAAGAGTTTTCTAAAAGAATTGAATGTTTGTCAATAGACTGGGTTAACTTGATAGTTAATTTATTTTGTCTTTCAATAACTTCGAAGAATTTTTCAAAATCTTTTTTATCAAGATTGTTTTTAACCATAAAGGCTAAATCGTTTTTAAATTGGTTAAAAGGTATTTTATTTTTTGAAATATCTGTAGAAATATCTCTTGAAATACCAAGATAATGGCTTATTTTTGAAGTTTTTAAAAGACATCTTGCAATGATTTGGTTGAGATTATTGCAATGATTTACGATTGTTTGAACACCAGCTTTACCAGAAGTAGAGAAAACGTATTCTTTCTTTTCAGTATTATCGTCAAGAGTTTTAATTTTGACTGTTTTACCTTTTTTATAGAAATGAGGAAAATCAATTTTATTATTCATTTATAATGTCAGTGATTTGTTTGATATTCTGGCGTAGACTATCAATTTTTAAAGACATGTTTCTTATTAGGTTATTATCTTTTCTCTCCGAGCTTTCTCCTATGTGGAGTGAATCCATAGAAATTCTTGGTCTAAGAGTTTCTCCTAGAGCTTTTTTATTTCTAGCTATATTTAAAACCCAAGAGTTTTCTTGAGGATTTATGTCGCAGAATTGTTTATCTTTGACATGGCCTATTTCTGAAAAGACATCATCAAGTTCGATGTACTCGTCTTTCTTATAGTCTATGCTATGGTGACTGTTGGTCAGGGCATATCCTATGAGATATGTTATGGTGAAAGGTTTATCACCTGGACTCATTAGGTCACTTCTTTCAAAGTGATGTATAAAAGATAAGGTTTTATCTATATTTGCAGATTTTAAATCCAGAGCAAACTTTGGATAGACTGAAAACATAAACTTTTGGTAAGCAAGGTTTCCCTTTGCAGCACCTAAGATGCAGTCCTGTCTGTCAGTAATTCTGTTGTCAATTAAGGCCATTTTTATGGGAGAATTTATTCCTGCTTGGAATTGGGATTTTAACAAAATTTTTACAGCTCCGATATGGACCATTCTAATTTTTGATCTAATCTCAACTGGAATACTTTTTAAGTTATTATGTATTTGCTCCTTAGTTAAAAGGGGTAGAAAGACAGCTCCTATTGTATCTTTTATGTCTACGGACATTTCTTTAGTACTAACAAAGTAAAAAATTTCATTTTTCCTTTTAAGGGGATTTAGAATACTAAGTTTAGAAGGAACATTTTTGAAAATGTTTTCTTTCTTTATTTTTAAATCAATTTTCTTAACTCTAGAGAGAAGGTCTTGTTTTATTAAAAGATTTGCATGAAAGCCGTCTTCATCTTCAACATAAGTTAAGATTTGTTTTTCTTCTGAATTATTTTCTTCAGTGTTGTTGAAAATTTCATTATTCATTTTAAGAAAAGCTAACAGGTTAAAATAAACTTTCTGAGTTTTGAAACTAATTTTTTATTTCTATCAAGATGTTCTTGATGTACTTTTTGCTTATGCAGGAGATACATACGTATATTAACCAAGTTTGGTATATATTCGTGAGTATGTTTATTTTGTGCTTGTAGAATTCTGAAATCTATATGCACCAAGTCTTTTTTATTATTGAAAAGTATTTCTTTATGTTGAGAGATTTCAATCTCTTTATTATGAATATGTTCAAACTTTACTCTGTAAAGTGTTTTATTATAATGTAATGCCATATTTATCAAGGCTCTGATACCAGTTTGGGTGTGTGGATGTGTACGGAATTTATGTTTTAACAAAGAAGGGAATAAATATAAAAATTGTGAAAAGAAGACTCTTGTATCAATAAATGTGTAATTGTGATGTAGTGAGTGTTATACTTACATAGATAGAAACTATTCAAGCCAGCCTGTGTCGTTCATTGGTCTGTGTGGTTGCTTTCCCTGTTGGCATGGTGCCTGTGGTACTGTTAATCATCGTCGACCTGACACTCTGTCACTTACAAGTTTCATCACTCTAAATTGTATGAACACTCAAAAATAACAAAACAAAGATTTATTGATAACAGAGTTCCCAAAAAGGGAAGACTCTTACAATATTTTACATTTTTCCCCTTCTAAGGGAGGAATTACTCACTAGACATTGAACTGAAAATTTTTAGATAGAGAGTGTTTTTTCTTGCACTCGTTCTTGCGATGTCCCTAAAACAAAACATAACTCTCAATTTATAGATACATTGAGAGGGTCTGATCCTTGCCTAATATGTCAGGCATGACGTTTTTATCCACTAAAGATTACATTATTGTGGACAGCTAGAAAGCTTCTAATAATGAAGAAGGGCATTATTATTTCGAGTGGCTGGGGCCATTTGACACGTGAAGCATCTTTCTTTAAGATGATGATGATTTGTCATCTTCAGAGGGGGGTCCCTCCATTGTCTCCGAATCTTTGCTTTCGCAAAAGTGACAAAGATGTTCTTCAAAAAGTTGTTCTGCATGTCGGCAGAAGTGTTGGCGTGTAGCATTGGATACTTCCATGCTATTGTTCATGAATTTTTCGCCAAACTTGGAGGCTTGACGAAGATCTTCTTGGCTGGTGTTGTTGTAACTCCAGCTTGTAATTATACAATGCGAGTCGGTATAATTAATCTTCTTTTTTGAACCAGAGATAATCTCGATGATTTTTTCTGATATTCTTCTTAAACCATTGATGCGATTGGGATGAAGAATCTCTGTAAAAGGTAGATCTTTGTCTTCCATTGGTTGAGATTGTTCAATATCTCTATTGGTTTTAGAAAGACCAATTTCCAGAAAGTGGTATGGAGAAAGAGTTGATTCTTGAATCCATTCTGGGAGTGAAGAGATGCATCTGATGTAGATCGGATTATCTTTTGCTTTAAGTACTTTCTTTCGAAAGTTTTTAATGGATTCTACCATGTTGCTTGGGAAGAAAATGAGTTCTTGAAGGTTGCAACTTGGGTAGATATTGTCGATTAGTCCAGCTTGAAAGGCTTGGTAGACTAATTTTGCATCTGATCCTTCGAGGAAGTTGAACAGACTTTTTGTTTTCTTGTCCGTAGTGAAAAACTTTTCATGAACAAGGTCTTCTGGGCATGCAGCTCTTGCTTTCTTCCAGATTGTTCTGAAGTCTTCGAAAGAGATTTCAGGATAGTTAACCATTTGTTGAGCGTTATTTGGAACGTCAAACCTTTGGTCTCTGTGAGCTTCTTTGACTTTATGAATTTTTGGTCGAAGAAGTGGTTGGTTAGTCTTGCTTGTATCGTCTTGATAAGTGGCAAGGCTTAATCTTGCAGATGCTTCATTTCTGAATTTTTTGCAAGTAACTTTATCAACTTTACAGAATGTTTCTGTAATTCCCCAGTCAGTATGAACACCGGCATGAGGTCCTTTGTAGATTACATAAAATCTTTCAGCTTCTTTGTTAAGAGCTTTTTTGTAATCTGGTGTAAACTCCTGCACAGATTTGTTAATGGGTGACAAGGTTGTCATTTTACTGATTCCTTCAGTACAAGGATTGGTATCAACCAACAAGCTAGTTTTTCCATCAGGAAGAGGAGTAGCTGTCTCCTTTATTATGCTTTTTAGCAAAGCATCAGCTTTCAACGGATTTGTTGATTCTTTACCAGGTGCCGTTTGCACTGGAATAGCCTTTGTTTTTGAGCTTTCGCTTTCCGGTACATTGGTGACCGTTGTTACTTGTTCATACAAGTTGATTTTCTGCTCAATTGCAGATAGCTCTATGAGGAGCATTTGTTTCTTCATCCTCAAAGTGTTGAGGTCTTCCATTTTTGTAAACTCAAATTTTGTTTACTTTTTTCTCTAATCTCCCCCTCTCTTTTTTGTAGGTGAAGTTTTTGTGAGGAAATATGTCTTGAGGATCATATCCTTTTATAGGGCTCGAGAGGAGCGAGTGAGATCATGGATGATGTAAGGTATACCTGAAGTCACGGGTGAGGCAGTCTGCCAGTACGTTTTTGTTTCCTGCGAGATGTTCAACAGTGAAAGTATATCGTGAAAACCACTCTTGCCAACGTATTAGCCGGCCTAATTTGTTATCTCCTGCAATCTTAGTTCGGAGGAAATAAGTAAAATTTTTATTATCTGTACGAACCAGGAAATTTACTGGTGTTAAATATACAGAGAATTTTGTAATAACTCTTTTTACAGCGAGTAATTCTTTTTCATTGCTATGGTAGTTTTTCTCAGCTGCTTTGAAACTGCCAGAGGTGTACCTGCAAATTTGTTCTTCGTTTTTGGGGTTTTTAGCTTTTAAAACACCTCCCCAAAATTCATCAGAAGCATCAGTTTCAATAATTAAACTGTCTTCAATGTTTGGAAGATAAAGTTTTGGAAAATTGATTAAAACTTTCTTTATCTTTTTGATGTAGTCTGTATCAGCATTTGACCAATTCCAAATGACATCTTTTTTTAATTTTGCCTGTAAAGGTTTTCTCATGGCTGCAAGTTTTTCAATATATGTTTCAGCATAAGTTAAAACACCAAGAAATCTTTGTAGTTGCTTTTTGTCTTCTAAAACATTTGGAAAGTCATGTAAATGTTCAAGAATATGTTTTTGAGGACAATGGGTACCTTCATTTATTTCTAAACCTAAAAAATTGATTTTTGTTTTGAAAAGATGAGCTTTCTTTTTTGAAAGTATTATACCATATTTTAAAATAGTTCTGAGAACCTGTGTGACATGAACATAGTGTTCTTGTTCATTTTTGCTGAAGATCATGATGTCATCAACGTATACAGTGCAGAAACCTTCAAGGCCTCGAAGAGCATTCTGCATGTGTCTTTGAAAAATACTAGGAGCTTGTTTAAGCCCAAAGGGTAGTACTTTCCATTGAAAGAGTCCATCAGGACATGTGAAGGCAGTGAGAAGCTGCGATTCTTCATCAAGTAGAACTTGCCAGAAACCTGACTTGCAGTCGAAACTTGAATAAATGTTTTTTCCTCGTAGAAGAGTCAAGAGTTCGTGCATATTGGGGAGATTATGTGAGTCTCCAATAGTTGCATCATTGATTGCTTTGTAGTTAACAACCATTCGCTTCTTTCCTCTTCTTTTCTCTGCTTCTTTATTGACAAGAAAGGCAGGAGACATATGAGGGGATTTTGATTCTATAATTAGTCTCATATCAAGTAATTCTTTGATTTGTTTGGAAAATTCTTCTCTATCTTGTAGAGAGTAAACCATAGGTTTTTCTCTAATAACCGTTTTGGGATCAATAAGCTTGATTGAAGCTTTCATCCATCCTTTGGTTTTATTTGGATCAATAGGATTTTCAGAACAAACTTTTTCAAGAAGATCTTCAATCTGTTTGAACCTGGTAGTTTGAATAGAAATAATCCTTTCTTTATTAATCTCTTCATGAGTTATATTAGTACCTGGAATTTGTTTTTCTTTAGAACCTTTTTCTTGAGTTTCAAGAAAACCTGGTTTTCCTTTGCTATAGGCCTCTGTAACCTTTTTTATAATTACCATATCATTATTAAGATGAAAGGCAATTCTATCTATCCATTGTATGAATGGTCCATAGACTTGACAGAAGTTGTTACCAATTATGATATCAATTCCTGAATTTTGTTGGTAAATAGTGGGAACATTGAAATGTTCTCCTGAAAGTTCGAGATTAATATTTCTACAAACTTTATTAATTTTTATGGTTTCACCATTTGCAATAGTGGCACTAATTTCTTTGGGAGCGTTTTCCCAGAGTTCATCCGGAATGATGAATTTGCTTGCAAGACATAAAGATGCACCTGTGTCTACAAAACAATGTACTCTAAATTTTTTATATCCTTTAAAGTTAAGGAAGGCAGAAACATAAATAGAGTTTGGATTAGTAAGATTCATGATAAGGGAATCATCAATCTTCTGGAGGTTTACGCAAAAATGGTTAATCTCCTCCTCCCTGAAAAGCGAGGTATGTATGGGACTAGTCTGAGTCATCCGTTGTTGATTCGTATTCTTCAGTGTCTGATGAAGATTCTGTTTCAACATGATATATAAAAACATGTTGCGTACCATCATACTCTTCTTCAAGAGCTTCATAGCCTCCATTGTTAGCGGTTTGTAAAACCTTGACTTTGTCAGGGTATTTTTTTCTATTTGGACATTCGTTTGCGTAGTGTCCTTCTTCATTGCAGATCCAACACCTACATTTTTTCTTTCCTTGCGGACAAGAAGTAGTTTTCTTAGGTGTTTCTTTTGATGGTTTCTTGAAGTATTTTCCTGGTGAAAATTTTCTTCTTTTCTTTTTCCAAAAAGATTTGTATTTCTTTTTGTTTTTATGCTTTTTCTTAGTATAATTTTTCTTTCCAATATCAAAGTTTTTGAAATCAGAGAGAATGCTACAACAATCTTTGCTTATAGTTTTAAGCTTTTGTTGTTTATATCTGTCTTGACAGATTCTATCAATTTCTTCTTTTGCAATTTTTGTTGCGTAAGAAAGACTGGTTTGCTGGATTTCTCCAGTAGCTTCTTTTTTCCATCTGTCTGTACAGGTTTCTCCAATAATTGGAATTTTCATGAGATAAGCAGATATCCATTGCGCATATTCACTTCTCTGTGGAATATCATACAAATATGATTCATACATACATGTGTATTTGTCGAGAAGACTAATATCATGTAATTGGAGTTTAGTCATTGAAACTCTTGCTATGTCAACCTTCTTATTAATGGTGAAGTCTTTATTAGAAATATAATCAAGACCTAAGAAAGTAGTGTATATGACATTTATGAGATTATCAAAAAGATCTGAGCCATGTAGTTCTTCATTCCAATTATTGTTTCTTAGGAATTTCTGCACGATTCCATCATTTTTGTGTTCTAAAAGTAGTAGAACATTTTTTGCTTTTTCAAATTCATCTGGATTTGTTTGTAAGATTAGTGAAATCTCAGTAACCCATTTTTCTACAACTCTTTCTCTGAGTTTTAAATCTTGGATACAATCAATATTGAGTACATTGATCGTATTGGGTCCTTGGCCACTATTTGGAATTCCATTGTGGACAGGCATTTTGAACTCGTATTTCTTTTTATTGCCTCTTCTTGTGGCTGTATAAGAAGATTCTGCTTCATCATCTTCCATATCTGAATATTCGAACTTAACAGTCTTTGTATTTGTTTTAAAATTATCTTCTTGTTCTGATTCAGTATCGGGTTCATTTATTTTAGTCATTCTAAAATATTGATCAAAAAGTTTGGGTTCTTTTTGATACAATTCTTCACATTCTTCAGTTTCTAAAGATAAAAGCTGAATAAGCTTTTGGTCAGTTTTATCATAATCTTCATATTGAAGGTTAAAGAAATATTTCTCGAGACGTTCAGAGATTGTTTCTTTCATTTTTATTCTTTCTTGAAAATGTTAATTTTCTGGGAATCTTTTGAGCTTCCTAAGTCAGGGTTTCCAACACTAGGATTGGGAGGTGAGTATTTCTTAAGACCTGAATATTTTCCAGGCTTGGTTTTTTGTTCTATGATGGAGATATTCTTGATGTGCTCAAGTATGTCTTTATTACATGGGCAAGAGTCAATCTTTTCAGATAACTCTTTAGTAATGTCTGCAATAATTTTTGCAGATGCTACTTCCAACTGGGTAATGGTTACGTATTTATTGAATGTTAAGTCCATGTTTATAATCAGCCCATCAATTTTTTCATTAAGGAGATTGATTGATCTATTTATCTCGGGTATCGAGGTGATTGATTTATTGAGCTCGGGTATCGAGGTCATCCTATTAGTTGTTTTAACTGATCATGTATATTAGTGATCTTAATGTTGGTTTCTTTAAGAGTGCCCTCAATATTTGCCTTTTTGGCGACTTCTTCAACAAATTGGTTGTTTTTTAAAGAGTTTTCTAAAAGAATTGAATGTTTGTCAATAGACTGGGTTAACTTGATAGTTAATTTATTTTGTCTTTCAATAACTTCGAAGAATTTTTCAAAATCTTTTTTATCAAGATTGTTTTTAACCATAAAGGCTAAATCGTTTTTAAATTGGTTAAAAGGTATTTTATTTTTTGAAATATCTGTAGAAATATCTCTTGAAATACCAAGATAATGGCTTATTTTTGAAGTTTTTAAAAGACATCTTGCAATGATTTGGTTGAGATTATTGCAATGATTTACGATTGTTTGAACACCAGCTTTACCAGAAGTAGAGAAAACGTATTCTTTCTTTTCAGTATTATCGTCAAGAGTTTTAATTTTGACTGTTTTACCTTTTTTATAGAAATGAGGAAAATCAATTTTATTATTCATTTATAATGTCAGTGATTTGTTTGATATTCTGGCGTAGACTATCAATTTTTAAAGACATGTTTCTTATTAGGTTATTATCTTTTCTCTCCGAGCTTTCTCCTATGTGGAGTGAATCCATAGAAATTCTTGGTCTAAGAGTTTCTCCTAGAGCTTTTTTATTTCTAGCTATATTTAAAACCCAAGAGTTTTCTTGAGGATTTATGTCGCAGAATTGTTTATCTTTGACATGGCCTATTTCTGAAAAGACATCATCAAGTTCGATGTACTCGTCTTTCTTATAGTCTATGCTATGGTGACTGTTGGTCAGGGCATATCCTATGAGATATGTTATGGTGAAAGGTTTATCACCTGGACTCATTAGGTCACTTCTTTCAAAGTGATGTATAAAAGATAAGGTTTTATCTATATTTGCAGATTTTAAATCCAGAGCAAACTTTGGATAGACTGAAAACATAAACTTTTGGTAAGCAAGGTTTCCCTTTGCAGCACCTAAGATGCAGTCCTGTCTGTCAGTAATTCTGTTGTCAATTAAGGCCATTTTTATGGGAGAATTTATTCCTGCTTGGAATTGGGATTTTAACAAAATTTTTACAGCTCCGATATGGACCATTCTAATTTTTGATCTAATCTCAACTGGAATACTTTTTAAGTTATTATGTATTTGCTCCTTAGTTAAAAGGGGTAGAAAGACAGCTCCTATTGTATCTTTTATGTCTACGGACATTTCTTTAGTACTAACAAAGTAGAAAATTTCATTTTTCCTTTTAAGGGGATTTAGAATACTAAGTTTAGAAGGAACATTTTTGAAAATGTTTTCTTTCTTTATTTTTAAATCAATTTTCTTAACTCTAGAGAGAAGGTCTTGTTTTATTAAAAGATTTGCATGAAAGCCGTCTTCATCTTCAACATAAGTTAAGATTTGTTTTTCTTCTGAATTATTTTCTTCAGTGTTGTTGAAAATTTCATTATTCATTTTAAGAAAAGCTAACAGGTTAAAATAAACTTTCTGAGTTTTGAAACTAATTTTTTATTTCTATCAAGATGTTCTTGATGTACTTTTTGCTTATGCAGGAGATACATACGTATATTAACCAAGTTTGGTATATATTCGTGAGTATGTTTATTTTGTGCTTGTAGAATTCTGAAATCTATATGCACCAAGTCTTTTTTATTATTGAAAAGTATTTCTTTATGTTGAGAGATTTCAATCTCTTTATTATGAATATGTTCAAACTTTACTCTGTAAAGTGTTTTATTATAATGTAATGCGTACCTGAAGTCACGGGTGAGGCAGTCTGCCAGTACGTTTTTGTTTCCTGCGAGATGTTCAACAGTGAAAGTATATCGTGAAAACCACTCTTGCCAACGTATTAGCCGGCCTAATTTGTTATCTCCTGCAATCTTAGTTCGGAGGAAATAAGTAAAATTTTTATTATCTGTACGAACCAGGAAATTTACTGGTGTTAAATATACAGAGAATTTTGTAATAACTCTTTTTACAGCGAGTAATTCTTTTTCATTGCTATGGTAGTTTTTCTCAGCTGCTTTGAAACTGCCAGAGGTGTACCTGCAAATTTGTTCTTCGTTTTTGGGGTTTTTAGCTTTTAAAACACCTCCCCAAAATTCATCAGAAGCATCAGTTTCAATAATTAAACTGTCTTCAATGTTTGGAAGATAAAGTTTTGGAAAATTGATTAAAACTTTCTTTATCTTTTTGATGTAGTCTGTATCAGCATTTGACCAATTCCAAATGACATCTTTTTTTAATTTTGCCTGTAAAGGTTTTCTCATGGCTGCAAGTTTTTCAATATATGTTTCAGCATAAGTTAAAACACCAAGAAATCTTTGTAGTTGCTTTTTGTCTTCTAAAACATTTGGAAAGTCATGTAAATGTTCAAGAATATGTTTTTGAGGACAATGGGTACCTTCATTTATTTCTAAACCTAAAAAATTGATTTTTGTTTTGAAAAGATGAGCTTTCTTTTTTGAAAGTATTATACCATATTTTAAAATAGTTCTGAGAACCTGTGTGACATGAACATAGTGTTCTTGTTCATTTTTGCTGAAGATCATGATGTCATCAACGTATACAGTGCAGAAACCTTCAAGGCCTCGAAGAGCATTCTGCATGTGTCTTTGAAAAATACTAGGAGCTCTCGAGACGTTCAGAGATTGTTTCTTTCATTTTTATTCTTTCTTGAAAATGTTAATTTTCTGGGAATCTTTTGAGCTTCCTAAGTCAGGGTTTCCAACACTAGGATTGGGAGGTGAGTATTTCTTAAGAGTGCCCTCAATATTTGCCTTTTTGGCGACTTCTTCAACAAATTGGTTGTTTTTTAAAGAGTTTTCTAAAAGAATTGAATGTTTGTCAATAGACTGGGTTAACTTGATAGTTAATTTATTTTGTCTTTCAATAACTTCGAAGAATTTTTCAAAATCTTTTTTATCAAGATTGTTTTTAACCATAAAGGCTAAATCGTTTTTAAATTGGTTAAAAGGTATTTTATTTTTTGAAATATCTGTAGAAATATCTCTTGAAATACCAAGATAATGGCTTATTTTTGAAGTTTTTAAAAGACATCTTGCAATGATTTGGTTGAGATTATTGCAATGATTTACGATTGTTTGAACACCAGCTTTACCAGAAGTAGAGAAAACGTATTCTTTCTTTTCAGTATTATCGTCAAGAGTTTTAATTTTGACTGTTTTACCTTTTTTATAGAAATGAGGAAAATCAATTTTATTATTCATTTATAATGTCAGTGATTTGTTTGATATTCTGGCGTAGACTATCAATTTTTAAAGACATGTTTCTTATTAGGTTATTATCTTTTCTCTCCGAGCTTTCTCCTATGTGGAGTGAATCCATAGAAATTCTTGGTCTAAGAGTTTCTCCTAGAGCTTTTTTATTTCTAGCTATATTTAAAACCCAAGAGTTTTCTTGAGGATTTATGTCGCAGAATTGTTTATCTTTGACATGGCCTATTTCTGAAAAGACATCATCAAGTTCGATGTACTCGTCTTTCTTATAGTCTATGCTATGGTGACTGTTGGTCAGGGCATATCCTATGAGATATGTTATGGTGAAAGGTTTATCACCTGGACTCATTAGGTCACTTCTTTCAAAGTGATGTATAAAAGATAAGGTTTTATCTATATTTGCAGATTTTAAATCCAGAGCAAACTTTGGATAGACTGAAAACATAAACTTTTGGTAAGCAAGGTTTCCCTTTGCAGCACCTAAGATGCAGTCCTGTCTGTCAGTAATTCTGTTGTCAATTAAGGCCATTTTTATGGGAGAATTTATTCCTGCTTGGAATTGGGATTTTAACAAAATTTTTACAGCTCCGATATGGACCATTCTAATTTTTGATCTAATCTCCAATTACTTTTCAATAATAAAAGTAATTGGACCATTCATACAATGGATAGATAGAATTGCCTTCAGTGTCTGATAAAAGTAATGTCCATAGACCATTCATTTATTTATTTTCTGCTCAATTGCAGATAGCTCTATGAGGAGCATTTGTTTCTTCATCCTCAAAGTGTTGAGGTCTTCCATTTTTGTAAAAAGACATGTTTCTTATTAGGTTATTATCTTTTCTCTCCGAGCTTTCTCCTATGTGGAGTGAATCCATAGAAATTCTTGGTCTAAGAGTTTCTCCTAGAGCTTTTTTATTTCTAGCTATATTTAAAAAAATAAAATACCTTTTAACCAATTTAAAAACGATTTAGCCTTTATGGTTAAAAACAATCTTGATAAAAAAGATTTTGAAAAATTCTTCGAAGTTATTGAAAGACAAAATAAATTAACTATCAAGTTAACCCAGTCTATTGACAAACATTCAATTCTTTTAGAAAACTCTTTAAAAAACAACCAATTTGTTGAAGAAGTCGCCAAAAAGGCAAATATTGAGGGCACTCTTAAGGAAACCAACATTAAGATCACTAATATACATGATCAGTTAAAACAACTAATAGGATGACCTCGATACCCGAGCTCAATAAATCAATCACCTCGATACCCGAGATAAATAGATCAATCAATCTCCTTAATGAAAAAATTGATGGGCTGATTATAAACATGGACTTAACATTCAATAAATACGTAACCATTACCCAGTTGGAAGTAGCATCTGCAAAAATTATTGCAGACATTACTAAAGAGTTATCTGAAAAGATTGACTCTTGCCCATGTAATAAAGACATACTTGAGCACATCAAGAATATCTCCATCATAGAACAAAAAACCAAGCCTGGAAAATATTCAGGTCTTAAGAAATACTCACCTCCCAATCCTAGTGTTGGAAACCCTGACTTAGGAAGCTCAAAAGATTCCCAGAAAATTAACATTTTCAAGAAAGAATAAAAATGAAAGAAACAATCTCTGAACGTCTCGAGAAATATTTCTTTAACCTTCAATATGAAGATTATGATAAAACTGACCAAAAGCTTATTCAGCTTTTATCTTTAGAAACTGAAGAATGTGAAGAATTGTATCAAAAAGAACCCAAACTTTTTGATCAATATTTTAGAATGACTAAAATAAATGAACCCGATACTGAATCAGAACAAGAAGATAATTTTAAAACAAATACAAAGACTGTTAAGTTCGAATATTCAGATATGGAAGATGATGAAGCAGAATCTTCTTATACAGCCACAAGAAGAGGCAATAAAAAGAAATACGAGTTCAAAATGCCTGTCCACAATGGAATTCCAAATAGTGGCCAAGGACCCAATACGATCAATGTACTCAATATTGATTGTATCCAAGATTTAAAACTCAGAGAAAGAGTTGTAGAAAAATGGGTTACTGAGATTTCACTAATCTTACAAACAAATCCAGATGAATTTGAAAAAGCAAAAAATGTTCTACTACTTTTAGAACACAAAACTGATGGAATCGTGCAGAAATTCCTAAGAAACAATAATTGGAATGAAGAACTACATGGCTCAGATCTTTTTGATAATCTCATAAATGTCATATACACTACTTTCTTAGGTCTTGATTATATTTCTAATAAAGACTTCACCATTAATAAGAAGGTTGACATAGCAAGAGTTTCAATGACTAAACTCCAATTACATGATATTAGTCTTCTCGACAAATACACATGTATGTATGAATCATATTTGTATGATATTCCACAGAGAAGTGAATATGCGCAATGGATATCTGCTTATCTCATGAAAATTCCAATTATTGGAGAAACCTGTACAGACAGATGGAAAAAAGAAGCTACTGGAGAAATCCAGCAAACCAGTCTTTCTTACGCAACAAAAATTGCAAAAGAAGAAATTGATAGAATCTGTCAAGACAGATATAAACAACAAAAGCTTAAAACTATAAGCAAAGATTGTTGTAGCATTCTCTCTGATTTCAAAAACTTTGATATTGGAAAGAAAAATTATACTAAGAAAAAGCATAAAAACAAAAAGAAATACAAATCTTTTTGGAAAAAGAAAAGAAGAAAATTTTCACCAGGAAAATACTTCAAGAAACCATCAAAAGAAACACCTAAGAAAACTACTTCTTGTCCGCAAGGAAAGAAAAAATGTAGGTGTTGGATCTGCAATGAAGAAGGACACTACGCAAACGAATGTCCAAATAGAAAAAAATACCCTGACAAAGTCAAGGTTTTACAAACCGCTAACAATGGAGGCTATGAAGCTCTTGAAGAAGAGTATGATGGTACGCAACATGTTTTTATATATCATGTTGAAACAGAATCTTCATCAGACACTGAAGAATACGAATCAACAACGGATGACTCAGACTAGTCCCATACATACCTCGCTTTTCAGGGAGGAGGAGATTAACCATTTTTGCGTAAACCTCCAGAAGATTGATGATTCCCTTATCATGAATCTTACTAATCCAAACTCTATTTATGTTTCTGCCTTCCTTAACTTTAAAGGATATAAAAAATTTAGAGTACATTGTTTTGTAGACACAGGTGCATCTTTATGTCTTGCAAGCAAATTCATCATTCCGGATGAACTCTGGGAAAACGCTCCCAAAGAAATTAGTGCCACTATTGCAAATGGTGAAACCATAAAAATTAATAAAGTTTGTAGAAATATTAATCTCGAACTTTCAGGAGAACATTTCAATGTTCCCACTATTTACCAACAAAATTCAGGAATTGATATCATAATTGGTAACAACTTCTGTCAAGTCTATGGACCATTCATACAATGGATAGATAGAATTGCCTTTCATCTTAATAATGATATGGTAATTATAAAAAAGGTTACAGAGGCCTATAGCAAAGGAAAACCAGGTTTTCTTGAAACTCAAGAAAAAGGTTCTAAAGAAAAACAAATTCCAGGTACTAATATAACTCATGAAGAGATTAATAAAGAAAGGATTATTTCTATTCAAACTACCAGGTTCAAACAGATTGAAGATCTTCTTGAAAAAGTTTGTTCTGAAAATCCTATTGATCCAAATAAAACCAAAGGATGGATGAAAGCTTCAATCAAGCTTATTGATCCCAAAACGGTTATTAGAGAAAAACCTATGGTTTACTCTCTACAAGATAGAGAAGAATTTTCCAAACAAATCAAAGAATTACTTGATATGAGACTAATTATAGAATCAAAATCCCCTCATATGTCTCCTGCCTTTCTTGTCAATAAAGAAGCAGAGAAAAGAAGAGGAAAGAAGCGAATGGTTGTTAACTACAAAGCAATCAATGATGCAACTATTGGAGACTCACATAATCTCCCCAATATGCACGAACTCTTGACTCTTCTACGAGGAAAAAACATTTATTCAAGTTTCGACTGCAAGTCAGGTTTCTGGCAAGTTCTACTTGATGAAGAATCGCAGCTTCTCACTGCCTTCACATGTCCTGATGGACTCTTTCAATGGAAAGTACTACCCTTTGGGCTTAAACAAGCTCCTAGTATTTTTCAAAGACACATGCAGAATGCTCTTCGAGGCCTTGAAGGTTTCTGCACTGTATACGTTGATGACATCATGATCTTCAGCAAAAATGAACAAGAACACTATGTTCATGTCACACAGGTTCTCAGAACTATTTTAAAATATGGTATAATACTTTCAAAAAAGAAAGCTCATCTTTTCAAAACAAAAATCAATTTTTTAGGTTTAGAAATAAATGAAGGTACCCATTGTCCTCAAAAACATATTCTTGAACATTTACATGACTTTCCAAATGTTTTAGAAGACAAAAAGCAACTACAAAGATTTCTTGGTGTTTTAACTTATGCTGAAACATATATTGAAAAACTTGCAGCCATGAGAAAACCTTTACAGGCAAAATTAAAAAAAAGATGTCATTTGGAATTGGTCAAATGCTGATACAGACTACATCAAAAAGATAAAGAAAGTTTTAATCAATTTTCCAAAACTTTATCTTCCAAACATTGAAGACAGTTTAATTATTGAAACTGATGCTTCTGATGAATTTTGGGGAGGTGTTTTAAAAGCTAAAAACCCCAAAAACGAAGAACAAATTTGCAGGTACACCTCTGGCAGTTTCAAAGCAGCTGAGAAAAACTACCATAGCAATGAAAAAGAATTACTCGCTGTAAAAAGAGTTATTACAAAATTCTCTGTATATTTAACACCAGTAAATTTCCTGGTTCGTACAGATAATAAAAATTTTACTTATTTCCTCCGAACTAAGATTGCAGGAGATAACAAATTAGGCCGGCTAATACGTTGGCAAGAGTGGTTTTCACGATATACTTTCACTGTTGAACATCTCGCAGGAAACAAAAACGTACTGGCAGACTGCCTCACCCGTGACTTCAGGTATACCTTACATCATCCATGATCTCACTCGCTCCTCTCGAGCCCTATAAAAGGATATGATCCTCAAGACATATTTCCTCACAAAAACTTCACCTACAAAAAAGAGAGGGGGAGATTAGAGAAAAAAGTAAACAAAATTTGAGTTTACAAAAATGGAAGACCTCAACACTTTGAGGATGAAGAAACAAATGCTCCTCATAGAGCTATCTGCAATTGAGCAGAAAATCAACTTGTATGAACAAGTAACAACGGTCACCAATGTACCGGAAAGCGAAAGCTCAAAAACAAAGGCTATTCCAGTGCAAACGGCACCTGGTAAAGAATCAACAAATCCGTTGAAAGCTGATGCTTTGCTAAAAAGCATAATAAAGGAGACAGCTACTCCTCTTCCTGATGGAAAAACTAGCTTGTTGGTTGATACCAATCCTTGTACTGAAGGAATCAGTAAAATGACAACCTTGTCACCCATTAACAAATCTGTGCAGGAGTTTACACCAGATTACAAAAAAGCTCTTAACAAAGAAGCTGAAAGATTTTATGTAATCTACAAAGGACCTCATGCCGGTGTTCATACTGACTGGGGAATTACAGAAACATTCTGTAAAGTTGATAAAGTTACTTGCAAAAAATTCAGAAATGAAGCATCTGCAAGATTAAGCCTTGCCACTTATCAAGACGATACAAGCAAGACTAACCAACCACTTCTTCGACCAAAAATTCATAAAGTCAAAGAAGCTCACAGAGACCAAAGGTTTGACGTTCCAAATAACGCTCAACAAATGGTTAACTATCCTGAAATCTCTTTCGAAGACTTCAGAACAATCTGGAAGAAAGCAAGAGCTGCATGCCCAGAAGACCTTGTTCATGAAAAGTTTTTCACTACGGACAAGAAAACAAAAAGTCTGTTCAACTTCCTCGAAGGATCAGATGCAAAATTAGTCTACCAAGCCTTTCAAGCTGGACTAATCGACAATATCTACCCAAGTTGCAACCTTCAAGAACTCATTTTCTTCCCAAGCAACATGGTAGAATCCATTAAAAACTTTCGAAAGAAAGTACTTAAAGCAAAAGATAATCCGATCTACATCAGATGCATCTCTTCACTCCCAGAATGGATTCAAGAATCAACTCTTTCTCCATACCACTTTCTGGAAATTGGTCTTTCTAAAACCAATAGAGATATTGAACAATCTCAACCAATGGAAGACAAAGATCTACCTTTTACAGAGATTCTTCATCCCAATCGCATCAATGGTTTAAGAAGAATATCAGAAAAAATCATCGAGATTATCTCTGGTTCAAAAAAGAAGATTAATTATACCGACTCGCATTGTATAATTACAAGCTGGAGTTACAACAACACCAGCCAAGAAGATCTTCGTCAAGCCTCCAAGTTTGGCGAAAAATTCATGAACAATAGCATGGAAGTATCCAATGCTACACGCCAACACTTCTGCCGACATGCAGAACAACTTTTTGAAGAACATCTTTGTCACTTTTGCGAAAGCAAAGATTCGGAGACAATGGAGGGACCCCCCTCTGAAGATGACAAATCATCATCATCTTAAAGAAAGATGCTTCACGTGTCAAATGGCCCCAGCCACTCGAAATAATAATGCCCTTCTTCATTATTAGAAGCTTTCTAGCTGTCCACAATAATGTAATCTTTAGTGGATAAAAACGTCATGCCTGACATATTAGGCAAGGATCAGACCCTCTCAATGTATCTATAAATTGAGAGTTATGTTTTGTTTTAGGGAGATGGCAAGAACGAGTGCAAGAAAAAACACTCTCTATCTAAAAATTTTCAGTTCAATGTCTAGTGAGTAATTCCTCCCTTAGAAGGGGAAAAATGTAAAATATTGTAAGAGTCTTCCCTTTTTGGGAACTCTGTTATCAATAAATCTTTGTTTTGTTATTTTTGAGTGTTCATACAATTTAGAGTGATGAAACTTGTAAGTGACAGAGTGTCAGGTCGACGATGATTAACAGTACCACAGGCACCATGCCAACAGGGAAAGCAACCACACAGACCAATGAACGACACAGGCTGGCTTGAATAGTTTCTATCTATGTAAGTATAACACTCACTACATCACAATTACACATTTATTGATACAAGAGTCTTCTTTTCACAATTTTTATATTTATTCCCTTCTTTGTTAAAACATAAATTCCGTACACATCCACACACCCAAACTGGTATCGGTTTGGGTGTGTGGATGTGTACGGAATTTATGTTTTAACAAAGAAGGGAATAAATATAAAAATTGTGAAAAGAAGACTCTTGTATCAATAAATGTGTAATTGTGATGTAGTGAGTGTTATACTTACATAGATAGAAACTATTCAAGCCAGCCTGTGTCGTTCATTGGTCTGTGTGGTTGCTTTCCCTGTTGGCATGGTGCCTGTGGTACTGTTAATCATCGTCGACCTGACACTCTGTCACTTACAAGTTTCATCACTCTAAATTGTATGAACACTCAAAAATAACAAAACAAAGATTTATTGATAACAGAGTTCCCAAA
Source organism: Lactuca serriola (assembly GCF_051521515.1). NCBI lineage: Eukaryota > Viridiplantae > Streptophyta > Magnoliopsida > Asterales > Asteraceae > Lactuca > Lactuca serriola. The sequence continues at coordinate 231,900 of NW_027629673.1, forward strand.
AAGGGAAGACTCTTACAATATTTTACATTTTTCCCCTTCTAAGGGAGGAATTACTCACTAGACATTGAACTGAAAATTTTTAGATAGAGAGTGTTTTTTCTTGCACTCGTTCTTGCGATGTCTCTAAAACAAAACATAACTCTCAATTTATAGATACATTGAGAGGGTCTGATCCTTGCCTAATATGTCAGGCATGACGTTTTTATCCACTAAAGATTACATTATTGTGGACAGCTAGAAAGCTTCTAATAATGAAGAAGGGCATTATTATTTCGAGTGGCTGGGGCCATTTGACACGTGAAGCATCTTTCTTTAAGATGATGATGATTTGTCATCTTCAGAGGGGGGTCCCTCCATTGTCTCCGAATCTTTGCTTTCGCAAAAGTGACAAAGATGTTCTTCAAAAAGTTGTTCTGCATGTCGGCAGAAGTGTTGGCGTGTAGCATTGGATACTTCCATGCTATTGTTCATGAATTTTTCGCCAAACTTGGAGGCTTGACGAAGATCTTCTTGGCTGGTGTTGTTGTAACTCCAGCTTGTAATTATACAATGCGAGTCGGTATAATTAATCTTCTTTTTTGAACCAGAGATAATCTCGATGATTTTTTCTGATATTCTTCTTAAACCATTGATGCGATTGGGATGAAGAATCTCTGTAAAAGGTAGATCTTTGTCTTCCATTGGTTGAGATTGTTCAATATCTCTATTGGTTTTAGAAAGACCAATTTCCAGAAAGTGGTATGGAGAAAGAGTTGATTCTTGAATCCATTCTGGGAGTGAAGAGATGCATCTGATGTAGATCGGATTATCTTTTGCTTTAAGTACTTTCTTTCGAAAGTTTTTAATGGATTCTACCATGTTGCTTGGGAAGAAAATGAGTTCTTGAAGGTTGCAACTTGGGTAGATATTGTCGATTAGTCCAGCTTGAAAGGCTTGGTAGACTAATTTTGCATCTGATCCTTCGAGGAAGTTGAACAGACTTTTTGTTTTCTTGTCCGTAGTGAAAAACTTTTCATGAACAAGGTCTTCTGGGCATGCAGCTCTTGCTTTCTTCCAGATTGTTCTGAAGTCTTCGAAAGAGATTTCAGGATAGTTAACCATTTGTTGAGCGTTATTTGGAACGTCAAACCTTTGGTCTCTGTGAGCTTCTTTGACTTTATGAATTTTTGGTCGAAGAAGTGGTTGGTTAGTCTTGCTTGTATCGTCTTGATAAGTGGCAAGGCTTAATCTTGCAGATGCTTCATTTCTGAATTTTTTGCAAGTAACTTTATCAACTTTACAGAATGTTTCTGTAATTCCCCAGTCAGTATGAACACCGGCATGAGGTCCTTTGTAGATTACATAAAATCTTTCAGCTTCTTTGTTAAGAGCTTTTTTGTAATCTGGTGTAAACTCCTGCACAGATTTGTTAATGGGTGACAAGGTTGTCATTTTACTGATTCCTTCAGTACAAGGATTGGTATCAACCAACAAGCTAGTTTTTCCATCAGGAAGAGGAGTAGCTGTCTCCTTTATTATGCTTTTTAGCAAAGCATCAGCTTTCAACGGATTTGTTGATTCTTTACCAGGTGCCGTTTGCACTGGAATAGCCTTTGTTTTTGAGCTTTCGCTTTCCGGTACATTGGTGACCGTTGTTACTTGTTCATACAAGTTGATTTTCTGCTCAATTGCAGATAGCTCTATGAGGAGCATTTGTTTCTTCATCCTCAAAGTGTTGAGGTCTTCCATTTTTGTAAACTCAAATTTTGTTTACTTTTTTCTCTAATCTCCCCCTCTCTTTTTTGTAGGTGAAGTTTTTGTGAGGAAATATGTCTTGAGGATCATATCCTTTTATAGGGCTCGAGAGGAGCGAGTGAGATCATGGATGATGTAAGGTATACCTGAAGTCACGGGTGAGGCAGTCTGCCAGTACGTTTTTGTTTCCTGCGAGATGTTCAACAGTGAAAGTATATCGTGAAAACCACTCTTGCCAACGTATTAGCCGGCCTAATTTGTTATCTCCTGCAATCTTAGTTCGGAGGAAATAAGTAAAATTTTTATTATCTGTACGAACCAGGAAATTTACTGGTGTTAAATATACAGAGAATTTTGTAATAACTCTTTTTACAGCGAGTAATTCTTTTTCATTGCTATGGTAGTTTTTCTCAGCTGCTTTGAAACTGCCAGAGGTGTACCTGCAAATTTGTTCTTCGTTTTTGGGGTTTTTAGCTTTTAAAACACCTCCCCAAAATTCATCAGAAGCATCAGTTTCAATAATTAAACTGTCTTCAATGTTTGGAAGATAAAGTTTTGGAAAATTGATTAAAACTTTCTTTATCTTTTTGATGTAGTCTGTATCAGCATTTGACCAATTCCAAATGACATCTTTTTTTAATTTTGCCTGTAAAGGTTTTCTCATGGCTGCAAGTTTTTCAATATATGTTTCAGCATAAGTTAAAACACCAAGAAATCTTTGTAGTTGCTTTTTGTCTTCTAAAACATTTGGAAAGTCATGTAAATGTTCAAGAATATGTTTTTGAGGACAATGGGTACCTTCATTTATTTCTAAACCTAAAAAATTGATTTTTGTTTTGAAAAGATGAGCTTTCTTTTTTGAAAGTATTATACCATATTTTAAAATAGTTCTGAGAACCTGTGTGACATGAACATAGTGTTCTTGTTCATTTTTGCTGAAGATCATGATGTCATCAACGTATACAGTGCAGAAACCTTCAAGGCCTCGAAGAGCATTCTGCATGTGTCTTTGAAAAATACTAGGAGCTTGTTTAAGCCCAAAGGGTAGTACTTTCCATTGAAAGAGTCCATCAGGACATGTGAAGGCAGTGAGAAGCTGCGATTCTTCATCAAGTAGAACTTGCCAGAAACCTGACTTGCAGTCGAAACTTGAATAAATGTTTTTTCCTCGTAGAAGAGTCAAGAGTTCGTGCATATTGGGGAGATTATGTGAGTCTCCAATAGTTGCATCATTGATTGCTTTGTAGTTAACAACCATTCGCTTCTTTCCTCTTCTTTTCTCTGCTTCTTTATTGACAAGAAAGGCAGGAGACATATGAGGGGATTTTGATTCTATAATTAGTCTCATATCAAGTAATTCTTTGATTTGTTTGGAAAATTCTTCTCTATCTTGTAGAGAGTAAACCATAGGTTTTTCTCTAATAACCGTTTTGGGATCAATAAGCTTGATTGAAGCTTTCATCCATCCTTTGGTTTTATTTGGATCAATAGGATTTTCAGAACAAACTTTTTCAAGAAGATCTTCAATCTGTTTGAACCTGGTAGTTTGAATAGAAATAATCCTTTCTTTATTAATCTCTTCATGAGTTATATTAGTACCTGGAATTTGTTTTTCTTTAGAACCTTTTTCTTGAGTTTCAAGAAAACCTGGTTTTCCTTTGCTATAGGCCTCTGTAACCTTTTTTATAATTACCATATCATTATTAAGATGAAAGGCAATTCTATCTATCCATTGTATGAATGGTCCATAGACTTGACAGAAGTTGTTACCAATTATGATATCAATTCCTGAATTTTGTTGGTAAATAGTGGGAACATTGAAATGTTCTCCTGAAAGTTCGAGATTAATATTTCTACAAACTTTATTAATTTTTATGGTTTCACCATTTGCAATAGTGGCACTAATTTCTTTGGGAGCGTTTTCCCAGAGTTCATCCGGAATGATGAATTTGCTTGCAAGACATAAAGATGCACCTGTGTCTACAAAACAATGTACTCTAAATTTTTTATATCCTTTAAAGTTAAGGAAGGCAGAAACATAAATAGAGTTTGGATTAGTAAGATTCATGATAAGGGAATCATCAATCTTCTGGAGGTTTACGCAAAAATGGTTAATCTCCTCCTCCCTGAAAAGCGAGGTATGTATGGGACTAGTCTGAGTCATCCGTTGTTGATTCGTATTCTTCAGTGTCTGATGAAGATTCTGTTTCAACATGATATATAAAAACATGTTGCGTACCATCATACTCTTCTTCAAGAGCTTCATAGCCTCCATTGTTAGCGGTTTGTAAAACCTTGACTTTGTCAGGGTATTTTTTTCTATTTGGACATTCGTTTGCGTAGTGTCCTTCTTCATTGCAGATCCAACACCTACATTTTTTCTTTCCTTGCGGACAAGAAGTAGTTTTCTTAGGTGTTTCTTTTGATGGTTTCTTGAAGTATTTTCCTGGTGAAAATTTTCTTCTTTTCTTTTTCCAAAAAGATTTGTATTTCTTTTTGTTTTTATGCTTTTTCTTAGTATAATTTTTCTTTCCAATATCAAAGTTTTTGAAATCAGAGAGAATGCTACAACAATCTTTGCTTATAGTTTTAAGCTTTTGTTGTTTATATCTGTCTTGACAGATTCTATCAATTTCTTCTTTTGCAATTTTTGTTGCGTAAGAAAGACTGGTTTGCTGGATTTCTCCAGTAGCTTCTTTTTTCCATCTGTCTGTACAGGTTTCTCCAATAATTGGAATTTTCATGAGATAAGCAGATATCCATTGCGCATATTCACTTCTCTGTGGAATATCATACAAATATGATTCATACATACATGTGTATTTGTCGAGAAGACTAATATCATGTAATTGGAGTTTAGTCATTGAAACTCTTGCTATGTCAACCTTCTTATTAATGGTGAAGTCTTTATTAGAAATATAATCAAGACCTAAGAAAGTAGTGTATATGACATTTATGAGATTATCAAAAAGATCTGAGCCATGTAGTTCTTCATTCCAATTATTGTTTCTTAGGAATTTCTGCACGATTCCATCAGTTTTGTGTTCTAAAAGTAGTAGAACATTTTTTGCTTTTTCAAATTCATCTGGATTTGTTTGTAAGATTAGTGAAATCTCAGTAACCCATTTTTCTACAACTCTTTCTCTGAGTTTTAAATCTTGGATACAATCAATATTGAGTACATTGATCGTATTGGGTCCTTGGCCACTATTTGGAATTCCATTGTGGACAGGCATTTTGAACTCGTATTTCTTTTTATTGCCTCTTCTTGTGGCTGTATAAGAAGATTCTGCTTCATCATCTTCCATATCTGAATATTCGAACTTAACAGTCTTTGTATTTGTTTTAAAATTATCTTCTTGTTCTGATTCAGTATCGGGTTCATTTATTTTAGTCATTCTAAAATATTGATCAAAAAGTTTGGGTTCTTTTTGATACAATTCTTCACATTCTTCAGTTTCTAAAGATAAAAGCTGAATAAGCTTTTGGTCAGTTTTATCATAATCTTCATATTGAAGGTTAAAGAAATATTTCTCGAGACGTTCAGAGATTGTTTCTTTCATTTTTATTCTTTCTTGAAAATGTTAATTTTCTGGGAATCTTTTGAGCTTCCTAAGTCAGGGTTTCCAACACTAGGATTGGGAGGTGAGTATTTCTTAAGACCTGAATATTTTCCAGGCTTGGTTTTTTGTTCTATGATGGAGATATTCTTGATGTGCTCAAGTATGTCTTTATTACATGGGCAAGAGTCAATCTTTTCAGATAACTCTTTAGTAATGTCTGCAATAATTTTTGCAGATGCTACTTCCAACTGGGTAATGGTTACGTATTTATTGAATGTTAAGTCCATGTTTATAATCAGCCCATCAATTTTTTCATTAAGGAGATTGATTGATCTATTTATCTCGGGTATCGAGGTGATTGATTTATTGAGCTCGGGTATCGAGGTCATCCTATTAGTTGTTTTAACTGATCATGTATATTAGTGATCTTAATGTTGGTTTCCTTAAGAGTGCCCTCAATATTTGCCTTTTTGGCGACTTCTTCAACAAATTGGTTGTTTTTTAAAGAGTTTTCTAAAAGAATTGAATGTTTGTCAATAGACTGGGTTAACTTGATAGTTAATTTATTTTGTCTTTCAATAACTTCGAAGAATTTTTCAAAATCTTTTTTATCAAGATTGTTTTTAACCATAAAGGCTAAATCGTTTTTAAATTGGTTAAAAGGTATTTTATTTTTTGAAATATCTGTAGAAATATCTCTTGAAATACCAAGATAATGGCTTATTTTTGAAGTTTTTAAAAGACATCTTGCAATGATTTGGTTGAGATTATTGCAATGATTTACGATTGTTTGAACACCAGCTTTACCAGAAGTAGAGAAAACGTATTCTTTCTTTTCAGTATTATCGTCAAGAGTTTTAATTTTGACTGTTTTACCTTTTTTATAGAAATGAGGAAAATCAATTTTATTATTCATTTATAATGTCAGTGATTTGTTTGATATTCTGGCGTAGACTATCAATTTTTAAAGACATGTTTCTTATTAGGTTATTATCTTTTCTCTCCGAGCTTTCTCCTATGTGGAGTGAATCCATAGAAATTCTTGGTCTAAGAGTTTCTCCTAGAGCTTTTTTATTTCTAGCTATATTTAAAACCCAAGAGTTTTCTTGAGGATTTATGTCGCAGAATTGTTTATCTTTGACATGGCCTATTTCTGAAAAGACATCATCAAGTTCGATGTACTCGTCTTTCTTATAGTCTATGCTATGGTGACTGTTGGTCAGGGCATATCCTATGAGATATGTTATGGTGAAAGGTTTATCACCTGGACTCATTAGGTCACTTCTTTCAAAGTGATGTATAAAAGATAAGGTTTTATCTATATTTGCAGATTTTAAATCCAGAGCAAACTTTGGATAGACTGAAAACATAAACTTTTGGTAAGCAAGGTTTCCCTTTGCAGCACCTAAGATGCAGTCCTGTCTGTCAGTAATTCTGTTGTCAATTAAGGCCATTTTTATGGGAGAATTTATTCCTGCTTGGAATTGGGATTTTAACAAAATTTTTACAGCTCCGATATGGACCATTCTAATTTTTGATCTAATCTCAACTGGAATACTTTTTAAGTTATTATGTATTTGCTCCTTAGTTAAAAGGGGTAGAAAGACAGCTCCTATTGTATCTTTTATGTCTACGGACATTTCTTTAGTACTAACAAAGTAGAAAATTTCATTTTTCCTTTTAAGGGGATTTAGAATACTAAGTTTAGAAGGAACATTTTTGAAAATGTTTTCTTTCTTTATTTTTAAATCAATTTTCTTAACTCTAGAGAGAAGGTCTTGTTTTATTAAAAGATTTGCATGAAAGCCGTCTTCATCTTCAACATAAGTTAAGATTTGTTTTTCTTCTGAATTATTTTCTTCAGTGTTGTTGAAAATTTCATTATTCATTTTAAGAAAAGCTAACAGGTTAAAATAAACTTTCTGAGTTTTGAAACTAATTTTTTATTTCTATCAAGATGTTCTTGATGTACTTTTTGCTTATGCAGGAGATACATACGTATATTAACCAAGTTTGGTATATATTCGTGAGTATGTTTATTTTGTGCTTGTAGAATTCTGAAATCTATATGCACCAAGTCTTTTTTATTATTGAAAAGTATTTCTTTATGTTGAGAGATTTCAATCTCTTTATTATGAATATGTTCAAACTTTACTCTGTAAAGTGTTTTATTATAATGTAATGCCATATTTATCAAGGCTCTGATACCAGTTTGGGTGTGTGGATGTGTACGGAATTTATGTTTTAACAAAGAAGGGAATAAATATAAAAATTGTGAAAAGAAGACTCTTGTATCAATAAATGTGTAATTGTGATGTAGTGAGTGTTATACTTACATAGATAGAAACTATTCAAGCCAGCCTGTGTCGTTCATTGGTCTGTGTGGTTGCTTTCCCTGTTGGCATGGTGCCTGTGGTACTGTTAATCATCGTCGACCTGACACTCTGTCACTTACAAGTTTCATCACTCTAAATTGTATGAACACTCAAAAATAACAAAACAAAGATTTATTGATAACAGAGTTCCCAAAAAGGGAAGACTCTTACAATATTTTACATTTTTCCCCTTCTAAGGGAGGAATTACTCACTAGACATTGAACTGAAAATTTTTAGATAGAGAGTGTTTTTTCTTGCACTCGTTCTTGCGATCTCCCTAAAACAAAACATAACTCTCAATTTATAGATACATTGAGAGGGTCTGATCCTTGCCTAATATGTCAGGCATGACGTTTTTATCCACTAAAGATTACATTATTGTGGACAGCTAGAAAGCTTCTAATAATGAAGAAGGGCATTATTATTTCGAGTGGCTGGGGCCATTTGACACGTGAAGCATCTTTCTTTAAGATGATGATGATTTGTCATCTTCAGAGGGGGGTCCCTCCATTGTCTCCGAATCTTTGCTTTCGCAAAAGTGACAAAGATGTTCTTCAAAAAGTTGTTCTGCATGTCGGCAGAAGTGTTGGCGTGTAGCATTGGATACTTCCATGCTATTGTTCATGAATTTTTCGCCAAACTTGGAGGCTTGACGAAGATCTTCTTGGCTGGTGTTGTTGTAACTCCAGCTTGTAATTATACAATGCGAGTCGGTATAATTAATCTTCTTTTTTGAACCAGAGATAATCTCGATGATTTTTTCTGATATTCTTCTTAAACCATTGATGCGATTGGGATGAAGAATCTCTGTAAAAGGTAGATCTTTGTCTTCCATTGGTTGAGATTGTTCAATATCTCTATTGGTTTTAGAAAGACCAATTTCCAGAAAGTGGTATGGAGAAAGAGTTGATTCTTGAATCCATTCTGGGAGTGAAGAGATGCATCTGATGTAGATCGGATTATCTTTTGCTTTAAGTACTTTCTTTCGAAAGTTTTTAATGGATTCTACCATGTTGCTTGGGAAGAAAATGAGTTCTTGAAGGTTGCAACTTGGGTAGATATTGTCGATTAGTCCAGCTTGAAAGGCTTGGTAGACTAATTTTGCATCTGATCCTTCGAGGAAGTTGAACAGACTTTTTGTTTTCTTGTCCGTAGTGAAAAACTTTTCATGAACAAGGTCTTCTGGGCATGCAGCTCTTGCTTTCTTCCAGATTGTTCTGAAGTCTTCGAAAGAGATTTCAGGATAGTTAACCATTTGTTGAGCGTTATTTGGAACGTCAAACCTTTGGTCTCTGTGAGCTTCTTTGACTTTATGAATTTTTGGTCGAAGAAGTGGTTGGTTAGTCTTGCTTGTATCGTCTTGATAAGTGGCAAGGCTTAATCTTGCAGATGCTTCATTTCTGAATTTTTTGCAAGTAACTTTATCAACTTTACAGAATGTTTCTGTAATTCCCCAGTCAGTATGAACACCGGCATGAGGTCCTTTGTAGATTACATAAAATCTTTCAGCTTCTTTGTTAAGAGCTTTTTTGTAATCTGGTGTAAACTCCTGCACAGATTTGTTAATGGGTGACAAGGTTGTCATTTTACTGATTCCTTCAGTACAAGGATTGGTATCAACCAACAAGCTAGTTTTTCCATCAGGAAGAGGAGTAGCTGTCTCCTTTATTATGCTTTTTAGCAAAGCATCAGCTTTCAACGGATTTGTTGATTCTTTACCAGGTGCCGTTTGCACTGGAATAGCCTTTGTTTTTGAGCTTTCGCTTTCCGGTACATTGGTGACCGTTGTTACTTGTTCATACAAGTTGATTTTCTGCTCAATTGCAGATAGCTCTATGAGGAGCATTTGTTTCTTCATCCTCAAAGTGTTGAGGTCTTCCATTTTTGTAAACTCAAATTTTGTTTACTTTTTTCTCTAATCTCCCCCTCTCTTTTTTGTAGGTGAAGTTTTTGTGAGGAAATATGTCTTGAGGATCATATCCTTTTATAGGGCTCGAGAGGAGCGAGTGAGATCATGGATGATGTAAGGTATACCTGAAGTCACGGGTGAGGCAGTCTGCCAGTACGTTTTTGTTTCCTGCGAGATGTTCAACAGTGAAAGTATATCGTGAAAACCACTCTTGCCAACGTATTAGCCGGCCTAATTTGTTATCTCCTGCAATCTTAGTTCGGAGGAAATAAGTAAAATTTTTATTATCTGTACGAACCAGGAAATTTACTGGTGTTAAATATACAGAGAATTTTGTAATAACTCTTTTTACAGCGAGTAATTCTTTTTCATTGCTATGGTAGTTTTTCTCAGCTGCTTTGAAACTGCCAGAGGTGTACCTGCAAATTTGTTCTTCGTTTTTGGGGTTTTTAGCTTTTAAAACACCTCCCCAAAATTCATCAGAAGCATCAGTTTCAATAATTAAACTGTCTTCAATGTTTGGAAGATAAAGTTTTGGAAAATTGATTAAAACTTTCTTTATCTTTTTGATGTAGTCTGTATCAGCATTTGACCAATTCCAAATGACATCTTTTTTTAATTTTGCCTGTAAAGGTTTTCTCATGGCTGCAAGTTTTTCAATATATGTTTCAGCATAAGTTAAAACACCAAGAAATCTTTGTAGTTGCTTTTTGTCTTCTAAAACATTTGGAAAGTCATGTAAATGTTCAAGAATATGTTTTTGAGGACAATGGGTACCTTCATTTATTTCTAAACCTAAAAAATTGATTTTTGTTTTGAAAAGATGAGCTTTCTTTTTTGAAAGTATTATACCATATTTTAAAATAGTTCTGAGAACCTGTGTGACATGAACATAGTGTTCTTGTTCATTTTTGCTGAAGATCATGATGTCATCAACGTATACAGTGCAGAAACCTTCAAGGCCTCGAAGAGCATTCTGCATGTGTCTTTGAAAAATACTAGGAGCTTGTTTAAGCCCAAAGGGTAGTACTTTCCATTGAAAGAGTCCATCAGGACATGTGAAGGCAGTGAGAAGCTGCGATTCTTCATCAAGTAGAACTTGCCAGAAACCTGACTTGCAGTCGAAACTTGAATAAATGTTTTTTCCTCGTAGAAGAGTCAAGAGTTCGTGCATATTGGGGAGATTATGTGAGTCTCCAATAGTTGCATCATTGATTGCTTTGTAGTTAACAACCATTCGCTTCTTTCCTCTTCTTTTCTCTGCTTCTTTATTGACAAGAAAGGCAGGAGACATATGAGGGGATTTTGATTCTATAATTAGTCTCATATCAAGTAATTCTTTGATTTGTTTGGAAAATTCTTCTCTATCTTGTAGAGAGTAAACCATAGGTTTTTCTCTAATAACCGTTTTGGGATCAATAAGCTTGATTGAAGCTTTCATCCATCCTTTGGTTTTATTTGGATCAATAGGATTTTCAGAACAAACTTTTTCAAGAAGATCTTCAATCTGTTTGAACCTGGTAGTTTGAATAGAAATAATCCTTTCTTTATTAATCTCTTCATGAGTTATATTAGTACCTGGAATTTGTTTTTCTTTAGAACCTTTTTCTTGAGTTTCAAGAAAACCTGGTTTTCCTTTGCTATAGGCCTCTGTAACCTTTTTTATAATTACCATATCATTATTAAGATGAAAGGCAATTCTATCTATCCATTGTATGAATGGTCCATAGACTTGACAGAAGTTGTTACCAATTATGATATCAATTCCTGAATTTTGTTGGTAAATAGTGGGAACATTGAAATGTTCTCCTGAAAGTTCGAGATTAATATTTCTACAAACTTTATTAATTTTTATGGTTTCACCATTTGCAATAGTGGCACTAATTTCTTTGGGAGCGTTTTCCCAGAGTTCATCCGGAATGATGAATTTGCTTGCAAGACATAAAGATGCACCTGTGTCTACAAAACAATGTACTCTAAATTTTTTATATCCTTTAAAGTTAAGGAAGGCAGAAACATAAATAGAGTTTGGATTAGTAAGATTCATGATAAGGGAATCATCAATCTTCTGGAGGTTTACGCAAAAATGGTTAATCTCCTCCTCCCTGAAAAGCGAGGTATGTATGGGACTAGTCTGAGTCATCCGTTGTTGATTCGTATTCTTCAGTGTCTGATGAAGATTCTGTTTCAACATGATATATAAAAACATGTTGCGTACCATCATACTCTTCTTCAAGAGCTTCATAGCCTCCATTGTTAGCGGTTTGTAAAACCTTGACTTTGTCAGGGTATTTTTTTCTATTTGGACATTCGTTTGCGTAGTGTCCTTCTTCATTGCAGATCCAACACCTACATTTTTTCTTTCCTTGCGGACAAGAAGTAGTTTTCTTAGGTGTTTCTTTTGATGGTTTCTTGAAGTATTTTCCTGGTGAAAATTTTCTTCTTTTCTTTTTCCAAAAAGATTTGTATTTCTTTTTGTTTTTATGCTTTTTCTTAGTATAATTTTTCTTTCCAATATCAAAGTTTTTGAAATCAGAGAGAATGCTACAACAATCTTTGCTTATAGTTTTAAGCTTTTGTTGTTTATATCTGTCTTGACAGATTCTATCAATTTCTTCTTTTGCAATTTTTGTTGCGTAAGAAAGACTGGTTTGCTGGATTTCTCCAGTAGCTTCTTTTTTCCATCTGTCTGTACAGGTTTCTCCAATAATTGGAATTTTCATGAGATAAGCAGATATCCATTGCGCATATTCACTTCTCTGTGGAATATCATACAAATATGATTCATACATACATGTGTATTTGTCGAGAAGACTAATATCATGTAATTGGAGTTTAGTCATTGAAACTCTTGCTATGTCAACCTTCTTATTAATGGTGAAGTCTTTATTAGAAATATAATCAAGACCTAAGAAAGTAGTGTATATGACATTTATGAGATTATCAAAAAGATCTGAGCCATGTAGTTCTTCATTCCAATTATTGTTTCTTAGGAATTTCTGCACGATTCCATCAGTTTTGTGTTCTAAAAGTAGTAGAACATTTTTTGCTTTTTCAAATTCATCTGGATTTGTTTGTAAGATTAGTGAAATCTCAGTAACCCATTTTTCTACAACTCTTTCTCTGAGTTTTAAATCTTGGATACAATCAATATTGAGTACATTGATCGTATTGGGTCCTTGGCCACTATTTGGAATTCCATTGTGGACAGGCATTTTGAACTCGTATTTCTTTTTATTGCCTCTTCTTGTGGCTGTATAAGAAGATTCTGCTTCATCATCTTCCATATCTGAATATTCGAACTTAACAGTCTTTGTATTTGTTTTAAAATTATCTTCTTGTTCTGATTCAGTATCGGGTTCATTTATTTTAGTCATTCTAAAATATTGATCAAAAAGTTTGGGTTCTTTTTGATACAATTCTTCACATTCTTCAGTTTCTAAAGATAAAAGCTGAATAAGCTTTTGGTCAGTTTTATCATAATCTTCATATTGAAGGTTAAAGAAATATTTCTCGAGACGTTCAGAGATTGTTTCTTTCATTTTTATTCTTTCTTGAAAATGTTAATTTTCTGGGAATCTTTTGAGCTTCCTAAGTCAGGGTTTCCAACACTAGGATTGGGAGGTGAGTATTTCTTAAGACCTGAATATTTTCCAGGCTTGGTTTTTTGTTCTATGATGGAGATATTCTTGATGTGCTCAAGTATGTCTTTATTACATGGGCAAGAGTCAATCTTTTCAGATAACTCTTTAGTAATGTCTGCAATAATTTTTGCAGATGCTACTTCCAACTGGGTAATGGTTACGTATTTATTGAATGTTAAGTCCATGTTTATAATCAGCCCATCAATTTTTTCATTAAGGAGATTGATTGATCTATTTATCTCGGGTATCGAGGTGATTGATTTATTGAGCTCGGGTATCGAGGTCATCCTATTAGTTGTTTTAACTGATCATGTATATTAGTGATCTTAATGTTGGTTTCCTTAAGAGTGCCCTCAATATTTGCCTTTTTGGCGACTTCTTCAACAAATTGGTTGTTTTTTAAAGAGTTTTCTAAAAGAATTGAATGTTTGTCAATAGACTGGGTTAACTTGATAGTTAATTTATTTTGTCTTTCAATAACTTCGAAGAATTTTTCAAAATCTTTTTTATCAAGATTGTTTTTAACCATAAAGGCTAAATCGTTTTTAAATTGGTTAAAAGGTATTTTATTTTTTGAAATATCTGTAGAAATATCTCTTGAAATACCAAGATAATGGCTTATTTTTGAAGTTTTTAAAAGACATCTTGCAATGATTTGGTTGAGATTATTGCAATGATTTACGATTGTTTGAACACCAGCTTTACCAGAAGTAGAGAAAACGTATTCTTTCTTTTCAGTATTATCGTCAAGAGTTTTAATTTTGACTGTTTTACCTTTTTTATAGAAATGAGGAAAATCAATTTTATTATTCATTTATAATGTCAGTGATTTGTTTGATATTCTGGCGTAGACTATCAATTTTTAAAGACATGTTTCTTATTAGGTTATTATCTTTTCTCTCCGAGCTTTCTCCTATGTGGAGTGAATCCATAGAAATTCTTGGTCTAAGAGTTTCTCCTAGAGCTTTTTTATTTCTAGCTATATTTAAAACCCAAGAGTTTTCTTGAGGATTTATGTCGCAGAATTGTTTATCTTTGACATGGCCTATTTCTGAAAAGACATCATCAAGTTCGATGTACTCGTCTTTCTTATAGTCTATGCTATGGTGACTGTTGGTCAGGGCATATCCTATGAGATATGTTATGGTGAAAGGTTTATCACCTGGACTCATTAGGTCACTTCTTTCAAAGTGATGTATAAAAGATAAGGTTTTATCTATATTTGCAGATTTTAAATCCAGAGCAAACTTTGGATAGACTGAAAACATAAACTTTTGGTAAGCAAGGTTTCCCTTTGCAGCACCTAAGATGCAGTCCTGTCTGTCAGTAATTCTGTTGTCAATTAAGGCCATTTTTATGGGAGAATTTATTCCTGCTTGGAATTGGGATTTTAACAAAATTTTTACAGCTCCGATATGGACCATTCTAATTTTTGATCTAATCTCAACTGGAATACTTTTTAAGTTATTATGTATTTGCTCCTTAGTTAAAAGGGGTAGAAAGACAGCTCCTATTGTATCTTTTATGTCTACGGACATTTCTTTAGTACTAACAAAGTAGAAAATTTCATTTTTCCTTTTAAGGGGATTTAGAATACTAAGTTTAGAAGGAACATTTTTGAAAATGTTTTCTTTCTTTATTTTTAAATCAATTTTCTTAACTCTAGAGAGAAGGTCTTGTTTTATTAAAAGATTTGCATGAAAGCCGTCTTCATCTTCAACATAAGTTAAGATTTGTTTTTCTTCTGAATTATTTTCTTCAGTGTTGTTGAAAATTTCATTATTCATTTTAAGAAAAGCTAACAGGTTAAAATAAACTTTCTGAGTTTTGAAACTAATTTTTTATTTCTATCAAGATGTTCTTGATGTACTTTTTGCTTATGCAGGAGATACATACGTATATTAACCAAGTTTGGTATATATTCGTGAGTATGTTTATTTTGTGCTTGTAGAATTCTGAAATCTATATGCACCAAGTCTTTTTTATTATTGAAAAGTATTTCTTTATGTTGAGAGATTTCAATCTCTTTATTATGAATATGTTCAAACTTTACTCTGTAAAGTGTTTTATTATAATGTAATGCCATATTTATCAAGGCTCTGATACCAGTTTGGGTGTGTGGATGTGTACGGAATTTATGAAGTTTGAACATATTCATAATAAAGAGATTGAAATCTCTCAACATAAAGAAATACTTTTCAATAATAAAAAAGACTTGGTGCATATAGATTTCAGAATTCTACAAGCACAAAATAAACATACTCACGAATATATACCAAACTTGGTTAATATACGTATGTATCTCCTGCATAAGCAAAAAGTACATCAAGAACATCTTGATAGAAATAAAAAATTAGTTTCAAAACTCAGAAAGTTTATTTTAACCTGTTAGCTTTTCTTAAAATGAATAATGAAATTTTCAACAACACTGAAGAAAATAATTCAGAAGAAAAACAAATCTTAACTTATGTTGAAGATGAAGACGGCTTTCATGCAAATCTTTTAATAAAACAAGACCTTCTCTCTAGAGTTAAGAAAATTGATTTAAAAATAAAGAAAGAAAACATTTTCAAAAATGTTCCTTCTAAACTTAGTATTCTAAATCCCCTTAAAAGGAAAAATGAAATTTTCTACTTTGTTAGTACTAAAGAAATGTCCGTAGACATAAAAGATACAATAGGAGCTGTCTTTCTACCCCTTTTAACTAAGGAGCAAATACATAATAACTTAAAAAGTATTCCAGTTGAGATTAGATCAAAAATTAGAATGGTCCATATCGGAGCTGTAAAAATTTTGTTAAAATCCCAATTCCAAGCAGGAATAAATTCTCCCATAAAAATGGCCTTAATTGACAACAGAATTACTGACAGACAGGACTGCATCTTAGGTGCTGCAAAGGGAAACCTTGCTTACCAAAAGTTTATGTTTTCAGTCTATCCAAAGTTTGCTCTGGATTTAAAATCTGCAAATATAGATAAAACCTTATCTTTTATACATCACTTTGAAAGAAGTGACCTAATGAGTCCAGGTGATAAACCTTTCACCATAACATATCTCATAGGATATGCCCTGACCAACAGTCACCATAGCATAGACTATAAGAAAGACGAGTACATCGAACTTGATGATGTCTTTTCAGAAATAGGCCATGTCAAAGATAAACAATTCTGCGACATAAATCCTCAAGAAAACTCTTGGGTTTTAAATATAGCTAGAAATAAAAAAGCTCTAGGAGAAACTCTTAGACCAAGAATTTCTATGGATTCACTCCACATAGGAGAAAGCTCGGAGAGAAAAGATAATAACCTAATAAGAAACATGTCTTTAAAAATTGATAGTCTACGCCAGAATATCAAACAAATCACTGACATTATAAATGAATAATAAAATTGATTTTCCTCATTTCTATAAAAAAGGTAAAACAGTCAAAATTAAAACTCTTGACGATAATACTGAAAAGAAAGAATACGTTTTCTCTACTTCTGGTAAAGCTGGTGTTCAAACAATCGTAAATCATTGCAATAATCTCAACCAAATCATTGCAAGATGTCTTTTAAAAACTTCAAAAATAAGCCATTATCTTGGTATTTCAAGAGATATTTCTACAGATATTTCAAAAAATAAAATACCTTTTAACCAATTTAAAAACGATTTAGCCTTTATGGTTAAAAACAATCTTGATAAAAAAGATTTTGAAAAATTCTTCGAAGTTATTGAAAGACAAAATAAATTAACTATCAAGTTAACCCAGTCTATTGACAAACATTCAATTCTTTTAGAAAACTCTTTAAAAAACAACCAATTTGTTGAAGAAGTCGCCAAAAAGGCAAATATTGAGGGCACTCTTAAGGAAACCAACATTAAGATCACTAATATACATGATCAGTTAAAACAACTAATAGGATGACCTCGATACCCGAGCTCAATAAATCAATCACCTCGATACCCGAGATAAATAGATCAATCAATCTCCTTAATGAAAAAATTGATGGGCTGATTATAAACATGGACTTAACATTCAATAAATACGTAACCATTACCCAGTTGGAAGTAGCATCTGCAAAAATTATTGCAGACATTACTAAAGAGTTATCTGAAAAGATTGACTCTTGCCCATGTAATAAAGACATACTTGAGCACATCAAGAATATCTCCATCATAGAACAAAAAACCAAGCCTGGAAAATATTCAGGTCTTAAGAAATACTCACCTCCCAATCCTAGTGTTGGAAACCCTGACTTAGGAAGCTCAAAAGATTCCCAGAAAATTAACATTTTCAAGAAAGAATAAAAATGAAAGAAACAATCTCTGAACGTCTCGAGAAATATTTCTTTAACCTTCAATATGAAGATTATGATAAAACTGACCAAAAGCTTATTCAGCTTTTATCTTTAGAAACTGAAGAATGTGAAGAATTGTATCAAAAAGAACCCAAACTTTTTGATCAATATTTTAGAATGACTAAAATAAATGAACCCGATACTGAATCAGAACAAGAAGATAATTTTAAAACAAATACAAAGACTGTTAAGTTCGAATATTCAGATATGGAAGATGATGAAGCAGAATCTTCTTATACAGCCACAAGAAGAGGCAATAAAAAGAAATACGAGTTCAAAATGCCTGTCCACAATGGAATTCCAAATAGTGGCCAAGGACCCAATACGATCAATGTACTCAATATTGATTGTATCCAAGATTTAAAACTCAGAGAAAGAGTTGTAGAAAAATGGGTTACTGAGATTTCACTAATCTTACAAACAAATCCAGATGAATTTGAAAAAGCAAAAAATGTTCTACTACTTTTAGAACACAAAACTGATGGAATCGTGCAGAAATTCCTAAGAAACAATAATTGGAATGAAGAACTACATGGCTCAGATCTTTTTGATAATCTCATAAATGTCATATACACTACTTTCTTAGGTCTTGATTATATTTCTAATAAAGACTTCACCATTAATAAGAAGGTTGACATAGCAAGAGTTTCAATGACTAAACTCCAATTACATGATATTAGTCTTCTCGACAAATACACATGTATGTATGAATCATATTTGTATGATATTCCACAGAGAAGTGAATATGCGCAATGGATATCTGCTTATCTCATGAAAATTCCAATTATTGGAGAAACCTGTACAGACAGATGGAAAAAAGAAGCTACTGGAGAAATCCAGCAAACCAGTCTTTCTTACGCAACAAAAATTGCAAAAGAAGAAATTGATAGAATCTGTCAAGACAGATATAAACAACAAAAGCTTAAAACTATAAGCAAAGATTGTTGTAGCATTCTCTCTGATTTCAAAAACTTTGATATTGGAAAGAAAAATTATACTAAGAAAAAGCATAAAAACAAAAAGAAATACAAATCTTTTTGGAAAAAGAAAAGAAGAAAATTTTCACCAGGAAAATACTTCAAGAAACCATCAAAAGAAACACCTAAGAAAACTACTTCTTGTCCGCAAGGAAAGAAAAAATGTAGGTGTTGGATCTGCAATGAAGAAGGACACTACGCAAACGAATGTCCAAATAGAAAAAAATACCCTGACAAAGTCAAGGTTTTACAAACCGCTAACAATGGAGGCTATGAAGCTCTTGAAGAAGAGTATGATGGTACGCAACATGTTTTTATATATCATGTTGAAACAGAATCTTCATCAGACACTGAAGAATACGAATCAACAACGGATGACTCAGACTAGTCCCATACATACCTCGCTTTTCAGGGAGGAGGAGATTAACCATTTTTGCGTAAACCTCCAGAAGATTGATGATTCCCTTATCATGAATCTTACTAATCCAAACTCTATTTATGTTTCTGCCTTCCTTAACTTTAAAGGATATAAAAAATTTAGAGTACATTGTTTTGTAGACACAGGTGCATCTTTATGTCTTGCAAGCAAATTCATCATTCCGGATGAACTCTGGGAAAACGCTCCCAAAGAAATTAGTGCCACTATTGCAAATGGTGAAACCATAAAAATTAATAAAGTTTGTAGAAATATTAATCTCGAACTTTCAGGAGAACATTTCAATGTTCCCACTATTTACCAACAAAATTCAGGAATTGATATCATAATTGGTAACAACTTCTGTCAAGTCTATGGACCATTCATACAATGGATAGATAGAATTGCCTTTCATCTTAATAATGATATGGTAATTATAAAAAAGGTTACAGAGGCCTATAGCAAAGGAAAACCAGGTTTTCTTGAAACTCAAGAAAAAGGTTCTAAAGAAAAACAAATTCCAGGTACTAATATAACTCATGAAGAGATTAATAAAGAAAGGATTATTTCTATTCAAACTACCAGGTTCAAACAGATTGAAGATCTTCTTGAAAAAGTTTGTTCTGAAAATCCTATTGATCCAAATAAAACCAAAGGATGGATGAAAGCTTCAATCAAGCTTATTGATCCCAAAACGGTTATTAGAGAAAAACCTATGGTTTACTCTCTACAAGATAGAGAAGAATTTTCCAAACAAATCAAAGAATTACTTGATATGAGACTAATTATAGAATCAAAATCCCCTCATATGTCTCCTGCCTTTCTTGTCAATAAAGAAGCAGAGAAAAGAAGAGGAAAGAAGCGAATGGTTGTTAACTACAAAGCAATCAATGATGCAACTATTGGAGACTCACATAATCTCCCCAATATGCACGAACTCTTGACTCTTCTACGAGGAAAAAACATTTATTCAAGTTTCGACTGCAAGTCAGGTTTCTGGCAAGTTCTACTTGATGAAGAATCGCAGCTTCTCACTGCCTTCACATGTCCTGATGGACTCTTTCAATGGAAAGTACTACCCTTTGGGCTTAAACAAGCTCCTAGTATTTTTCAAAGACACATGCAGAATGCTCTTCGAGGCCTTGAAGGTTTCTGCACTGTATACGTTGATGACATCATGATCTTCAGCAAAAATGAACAAGAACACTATGTTCATGTCACACAGGTTCTCAGAACTATTTTAAAATATGGTATAATACTTTCAAAAAAGAAAGCTCATCTTTTCAAAACAAAAATCAATTTTTTAGGTTTAGAAATAAATGAAGGTACCCATTGTCCTCAAAAACATATTCTTGAACATTTACATGACTTTCCAAATGTTTTAGAAGACAAAAAGCAACTACAAAGATTTCTTGGTGTTTTAACTTATGCTGAAACATATATTGAAAAACTTGCAGCCATGAGAAAACCTTTACAGGCAAAATTAAAAAAAGATGTCATTTGGAATTGGTCAAATGCTGATACAGACTACATCAAAAAGATAAAGAAAGTTTTAATCAATTTTCCAAAACTTTATCTTCCAAACATTGAAGACAGTTTAATTATTGAAACTGATGCTTCTGATGAATTTTGGGGAGGTGTTTTAAAAGCTAAAAACCCCAAAAACGAAGAACAAATTTGCAGGTACACCTCTGGCAGTTTCAAAGCAGCTGAGAAAAACTACCATAGCAATGAAAAAGAATTACTCGCTGTAAAAAGAGTTATTACAAAATTCTCTGTATATTTAACACCAGTAAATTTCCTGGTTCGTACAGATAATAAAAATTTTACTTATTTCCTCCGAACTAAGATTGCAGGAGATAACAAATTAGGCCGGCTAATACGTTGGCAAGAGTGGTTTTCACGATATACTTTCACTGTTGAACATCTCGCAGGAAACAAAAACGTACTGGCAGACTGCCTCACCCGTGACTTCAGGTATACCTTACATCATCCATGATCTCACTCGCTCCTCTCGAGCCCTATAAAAGGATATGATCCTCAAGACATATTTCCTCACAAAAACTTCACCTACAAAAAAGAGAGGGGGAGATTAGAGAAAAAAGTAAACAAAATTTGAGTTTACAAAAATGGAAGACCTCAACACTTTGAGGATGAAGAAACAAATGCTCCTCATAGAGCTATCTGCAATTGAGCAGAAAATCAACTTGTATGAACAAGTAACAACGGTCACCAATGTACCGGAAAGCGAAAGCTCAAAAACAAAGGCTATTCCAGTGCAAACGGCACCTGGTAAAGAATCAACAAATCCGTTGAAAGCTGATGCTTTGCTAAAAAGCATAATAAAGGAGACAGCTACTCCTCTTCCTGATGGAAAAACTAGCTTGTTGGTTGATACCAATCCTTGTACTGAAGGAATCAGTAAAATGACAACCTTGTCACCCATTAACAAATCTGTGCAGGAGTTTACACCAGATTACAAAAAAGCTCTTAACAAAGAAGCTGAAAGATTTTATGTAATCTACAAAGGACCTCATGCCGGTGTTCATACTGACTGGGGAATTACAGAAACATTCTGTAAAGTTGATAAAGTTACTTGCAAAAAATTCAGAAATGAAGCATCTGCAAGATTAAGCCTTGCCACTTATCAAGACGATACAAGCAAGACTAACCAACCACTTCTTCGACCAAAAATTCATAAAGTCAAAGAAGCTCACAGAGACCAAAGGTTTGACGTTCCAAATAACGCTCAACAAATGGTTAACTATCCTGAAATCTCTTTCGAAGACTTCAGAACAATCTGGAAGAAAGCAAGAGCTGCATGCCCAGAAGACCTTGTTCATGAAAAGTTTTTCACTACGGACAAGAAAACAAAAAGTCTGTTCAACTTCCTCGAAGGATCAGATGCAAAATTAGTCTACCAAGCCTTTCAAGCTGGACTAATCGACAATATCTACCCAAGTTGCAACCTTCAAGAACTCATTTTCTTCCCAAGCAACATGGTAGAATCCATTAAAAACTTTCGAAAGAAAGTACTTAAAGCAAAAGATAATCCGATCTACATCAGATGCATCTCTTCACTCCCAGAATGGATTCAAGAATCAACTCTTTCTCCATACCACTTTCTGGAAATTGGTCTTTCTAAAACCAATAGAGATATTGAACAATCTCAACCAATGGAAGACAAAGATCTACCTTTTACAGAGATTCTTCATCCCAATCGCATCAATGGTTTAAGAAGAATATCAGAAAAAATCATCGAGATTATCTCTGGTTCAAAAAAGAAGATTAATTATACCGACTCGCATTGTATAATTACAAGCTGGAGTTACAACAACACCAGCCAAGAAGATCTTCGTCAAGCCTCCAAGTTTGGCGAAAAATTCATGAACAATAGCATGGAAGTATCCAATGCTACACGCCAACACTTCTGCCGACATGCAGAACAACTTTTTGAAGAACATCTTTGTCACTTTTGCGAAAGCAAAGATTCGGAGACAATGGAGGGACCCCCCTCTGAAGATGACAAATCATCATCATCTTAAAGAAAGATGCTTCACGTGTCAAATGGCCCCAGCCACTCGAAATAATAATGCCCTTCTTCATTATTAGAAGCTTTCTAGCTGTCCACAATAATGTAATCTTTAGTGGATAAAAACGTCATGCCTGACATATTAGGCAAGGATCAGACCCTCTCAATGTATCTATAAATTGAGAGTTATGTTTTGTTTTAGGGACATCGCAAGAACGAGTGCAAGAAAAAACACTCTCTATCTAAAAATTTTCAGTTCAATGTCTAGTGAGTAATTCCTCCCTTAGAAGGGGAAAAATGTAAAATATTGTAAGAGTCTTCCCTTTTTGGGAACTCTGTTATCAATAAATCTTTGTTTTGTTATTTTTGAGTGTTCATACAATTTAGAGTGATGAAACTTGTAAGTGACAGAGTGTCAGGTCGACGATGATTAACAGTACCACAGGCACCATGCCAACAGGGAAAGCAACCACACAGACCAATGAACGACACAGGCTGGCTTGAATAGTTTCTATCTATGTAAGTATAACACTCACTACATCACAATTACACATTTATTGATACAAGAGTCTTCTTTTCACAATTTTTATATTTATTCCCTTCTTTGTTAAAACATAAATTCCGTACACATCCACACACCCAAACTGGTATCAGTTTGGGTGTGTGGATGTGTACGGAATTTATGTTTTAACAAAGAAGGGAATAAATATAAAAATTGTGAAAAGAAGACTCTTGTATCAATAAATGTGTAATTGTGATGTAGTGAGTGTTATACTTACATAGATAGAAACTATTCAAGCCAGCCTGTGTCGTTCATTGGTCTGTGTGGTTGCTTTCCCTGTTGGCATGGTGCCTGTGGTACTGTTAATCATCGTCGACCTGACACTCTGTCACTTACAAGTTTCATCACTCTAAATTGTATGAACACTCAAAAATAACAAAACAAAGATTTATTGATAACAGAGTTCCCAAAAAGGGAAGACTCTTACAATATTTTACATTTTTCCCCTTCTAAGGGAGGAATTACTCACTAGACATTGAACTGAAAATTTTTAGATAGAGAGTGTTTTTTCTTGCACTCGTTCTTGCGATGTCCCTAAAACAAAACATAACTCTCAATTTATAGATACATTGAGAGGGTCTGATCCTTGCCTAATATGTCAGGCATGACGTTTTTATCCACTAAAGATTACATTATTGTGGACAGCTAGAAAGCTTCTAATAATGAAGAAGGGCATTATTATTTCGAGTGGCTGGGGCCATTTGACACGTGAAGCATCTTTCTTTAAGATGATGATGATTTGTCATCTTCAGAGGGGGGTCCCTCCATTGTCTCCGAATCTTTGCTTTCGCAAAAGTGACAAAGATGTTCTTCAAAAAGTTGTTCTGCATGTCGGCAGAAGTGTTGGCGTGTAGCATTGGATACTTCCATGCTATTGTTCATGAATTTTTCGCCAAACTTGGAGGCTTGACGAAGATCTTCTTGGCTGGTGTTGTTGTAACTCCAGCTTGTAATTATACAATGCGAGTCGGTATAATTAATCTTCTTTTTTGAACCAGAGATAATCTCGATGATTTTTTCTGATATTCTTCTTAAACCATTGATGCGATTGGGATGAAGAATCTCTGTAAAAGGTAGATCTTTGTCTTCCATTGGTTGAGATTGTTCAATATCTCTATTGGTTTTAGAAAGACCAATTTCCAGAAAGTGGTATGGAGAAAGAGTTGATTCTTGAATCCATTCTGGGAGTGAAGAGATGCATCTGATGTAGATCGGATTATCTTTTGCTTTAAGTACTTTCTTTCGAAAGTTTTTAATGGATTCTACCATGTTGCTTGGGAAGAAAATGAGTTCTTGAAGGTTGCAACTTGGGTAGATATTGTCGATTAGTCCAGCTTGAAAGGCTTGGTAGACTAATTTTGCATCTGATCCTTCGAGGAAGTTGAACAGACTTTTTGTTTTCTTGTCCGTAGTGAAAAACTTTTCATGAACAAGGTCTTCTGGGCATGCAGCTCTTGCTTTCTTCCAGATTGTTCTGAAGTCTTCGAAAGAGATTTCAGGATAGTTAACCATTTGTTGAGCGTTATTTGGAACGTCAAACCTTTGGTCTCTGTGAGCTTCTTTGACTTTATGAATTTTTGGTCGAAGAAGTGGTTGGTTAGTCTTGCTTGTATCGTCTTGATAAGTGGCAAGGCTTAATCTTGCAGATGCTTCATTTCTGAATTTTTTGCAAGTAACTTTATCAACTTTACAGAATGTTTCTGTAATTCCCCAGTCAGTATGAACACCGGCATGAGGTCCTTTGTAGATTACATAAAATCTTTCAGCTTCTTTGTTAAGAGCTTTTTTGTAATCTGGTGTAAACTCCTGCACAGATTTGTTAATGGGTGACAAGGTTGTCATTTTACTGATTCCTTCAGTACAAGGATTGGTATCAACCAACAAGCTAGTTTTTCCATCAGGAAGAGGAGTAGCTGTCTCCTTTATTATGCTTTTTAGCAAAGCATCAGCTTTCAACGGATTTGTTGATTCTTTACCAGGTGCCGTTTGCACTGGAATAGCCTTTGTTTTTGAGCTTTCGCTTTCCGGTACATTGGTGACCGTTGTTACTTGTTCATACAAGTTGATTTTCTGCTCAATTGCAGATAGCTCTATGAGGAGCATTTGTTTCTTCATCCTCAAAGTGTTGAGGTCTTCCATTTTTGTAAACTCAAATTTTGTTTACTTTTTTCTCTAATCTCCCCCTCTCTTTTTTGTAGGTGAAGTTTTTGTGAGGAAATATGTCTTGAGGATCATATCCTTTTATAGGGCTCGAGAGGAGCGAGTGAGATCATGGATGATGTAAGGTATACCTGAAGTCACGGGTGAGGCAGTCTGCCAGTACGTTTTTGTTTCCTGCGAGATGTTCAACAGTGAAAGTATATCGTGAAAACCACTCTTGCCAACGTATTAGCCGGCCTAATTTGTTATCTCCTGCAATCTTAGTTCGGAGGAAATAAGTAAAATTTTTATTATCTGTACGAACCAGGAAATTTACTGGTGTTAAATATACAGAGAATTTTGTAATAACTCTTTTTACAGCGAGTAATTCTTTTTCATTGCTATGGTAGTTTTTCTCAGCTGCTTTGAAACTGCCAGAGGTGTACCTGCAAATTTGTTCTTCGTTTTTGGGGTTTTTAGCTTTTAAAACACCTCCCCAAAATTCATCAGAAGCATCAGTTTCAATAATTAAACTGTCTTCAATGTTTGGAAGATAAAGTTTTGGAAAATTGATTAAAACTTTCTTTATCTTTTTGATGTAGTCTGTATCAGCATTTGACCAATTCCAAATGACATCTTTTTTTAATTTTGCCTGTAAAGGTTTTCTCATGGCTGCAAGTTTTTCAATATATGTTTCAGCATAAGTTAAAACACCAAGAAATCTTTGTAGTTGCTTTTTGTCTTCTAAAACATTTGGAAAGTCATGTAAATGTTCAAGAATATGTTTTTGAGGACAATGGGTACCTTCATTTATTTCTAAACCTAAAAAATTGATTTTTGTTTTGAAAAGATGAGCTTTCTTTTTTGAAAGTATTATACCATATTTTAAAATAGTTCTGAGAACCTGTGTGACAATTTTGCGTAAACCTCCAGAAGATTGATGATTCCCTTATCATGAATCTTACTAATCCAAACTCTATTTATGTTTCTGCCTTCCTTAACTTTAAAGGATAAATTTACTAATCCAAAATCCTATTGTTAAAATACCATTATGGTTAAAAACAATCTTGATAAAAAAGATTTTGAAAAATTCTTCGAAGTTATTGAAAGACAAAATAAATTAACTATCAAGTTAACCCAGTCTATTGACAAACATTCAATTCTTTTAGAAAACTCTTTAAAAAACAACCAATTTGTTGAAGAAGTCGCCAAAAAGGCAAATATTGAGGGCACTCTTAAGGAAACCAACATTAAGATCACTAATATACATGATCAGTTAAAACAACTAATAGGATGACCTCGATACCCGAGCTCAATAAATCAATCACCTCGATACCCGAGATAAATAGATCAATCAATCTCCTTAATGAAAAAATTGATGGGCTGATTATAAACATGGACTTAACATTCAATAAATACGTAACCATTACCCAGTTGGAAGTAGCATCTGCAAAAATTATTGCAGACATTACTAAAGAGTTATCTGAAAAGATTGACTCTTGCCCATGTAATAAAGACATACTTGAGCACATCAAGAATATCTCCATCATAGAACAAAAAACCAAGCCTGGAAAATATTCAGGTCTTAAGAAATACTCACCTCCCAATCCTAGTGTTGGAAACCCTGACTTAGGAAGCTCAAAAGATTCCCAGAAAATTAACATTTTCAAGAAAGAATAAAAATGAAAGAAACAATCTCTGAACGTCTCGAGAAATATTTCTTTAACCTTCAATATGAAGATTATGATAAAACTGACCAAAAGCTTATTCAGCTTTTATCTTTAGAAACTGAAGAATGTGAAGAATTGTATCAAAAAGAACCCAAACTTTTTGATCAATATTTTAGAATGACTAAAATAAATGAACCCGATACTGAATCAGAACAAGAAGATAATTTTAAAACAAATACAAAGACTGTTAAGTTCGAATATTCAGATATGGAAGATGATGAAGCAGAATCTTCTTATACAGCCACAAGAAGAGGCAATAAAAAGAAATACGAGTTCAAAATGCCTGTCCACAATGGAATTCCAAATAGTGGCCAAGGACCCAATACGATCAATGTACTCAATATTGATTGTATCCAAGATTTAAAACTCAGAGAAAGAGTTGTAGAAAAATGGGTTACTGAGATTTCACTAATCTTACAAACAAATCCAGATGAATTTGAAAAAGCAAAAAATGTTCTACTACTTTTAGAACACAAAACTGATGGAATCGTGCAGAAATTCCTAAGAAACAATAATTGGAATGAAGAACTACATGGCTCAGATCTTTTTGATAATCTCATAAATGTCATATACACTACTTTCTTAGGTCTTGATTATATTTCTAATAAAGACTTCACCATTAATAAGAAGGTTGACATAGCAAGAGTTTCAATGACTAAACTCCAATTACATGATATTAGTCTTCTCGACAAATACACATGTATGTATGAATCATATTTGTATGATATTCCACAGAGAAGTGAATATGCGCAATGGATATCTGCTTATCTCATGAAAATTCCAATTATTGGAGAAACCTGTACAGACAGATGGAAAAAAGAAGCTACTGGAGAAATCCAGCAAACCAGTCTTTCTTACGCAACAAAAATTGCAAAAGAAGAAATTGATAGAATCTGTCAAGACAGATATAAACAACAAAAGCTTAAAACTATAAGCAAAGATTGTTGTAGCATTCTCTCTGATTTCAAAAACTTTGATATTGGAAAGAAAAATTATACTAAGAAAAAGCATAAAAACAAAAAGAAATACAAATCTTTTTGGAAAAAGAAAAGAAGAAAATTTTCACCAGGAAAATACTTCAAGAAACCATCAAAAGAAACACCTAAGAAAACTACTTCTTGTCCGCAAGGAAAGAAAAAATGTAGGTGTTGGATCTGCAATGAAGAAGGACACTACGCAAACGAATGTCCAAATAGAAAAAAATACCCTGACAAAGTCAAGGTTTTACAAACCGCTAACAATGGAGGCTATGAAGCTCTTGAAGAAGAGTATGATGGTACGCAACATGTTTTTATATATCATGTTGAAACAGAATCTTCATCAGACACTGAAGAATACGAATCAACAACGGATGACTCAGACTAGTCCCATACATACCTCGCTTTTCAGGGAGGAGGAGATTAACCATTTTTGCGTAAACCTCCAGAAGATTGATGATTCCCTTATCATGAATCTTACTAATCCAAACTCTATTTATGTTTCTGCCTTCCTTAACTTTAAAGGATATAAAAAATTTAGAGTACATTGTTTTGTAGACACAGGTGCATCTTTATGTCTTGCAAGCAAATTCATCATTCCGGATGAACTCTGGGAAAACGCTCCCAAAGAAATTAGTGCCACTATTGCAAATGGTGAAACCATAAAAATTAATAAAGTTTGTAGAAATATTAATCTCGAACTTTCAGGAGAACATTTCAATGTTCCCACTATTTACCAACAAAATTCAGGAATTGATATCATAATTGGTAACAACTTCTGTCAAGTCTATGGACCATTCATACAATGGATAGATAGAATTGCCTTTCATCTTAATAATGATATGGTAATTATAAAAAAGGTTACAGAGGCCTATAGCAAAGGAAAACCAGGTTTTCTTGAAACTCAAGAAAAAGGTTCTAAAGAAAAACAAATTCCAGGTACTAATATAACTCATGAAGAGATTAATAAAGAAAGGATTATTTCTATTCAAACTACCAGGTTCAAACAGATTGAAGATCTTCTTGAAAAAGTTTGTTCTGAAAATCCTATTGATCCAAATAAAACCAAAGGATGGATGAAAGCTTCAATCAAGCTTATTGATCCCAAAACGGTTATTAGAGAAAAACCTATGGTTTACTCTCTACAAGATAGAGAAGAATTTTCCAAACAAATCAAAGAATTACTTGATATGAGACTAATTATAGAATCAAAATCCCCTCATATGTCTCCTGCCTTTCTTGTCAATAAAGAAGCAGAGAAAAGAAGAGGAAAGAAGCGAATGGTTGTTAACTACAAAGCAATCAATGATGCAACTATTGGAGACTCACATAATCTCCCCAATATGCACGAACTCTTGACTCTTCTACGAGGAAAAAACATTTATTCAAGTTTCGACTGCAAGTCAGGTTTCTGGCAAGTTCTACTTGATGAAGAATCGCAGCTTCTCACTGCCTTCACATGTCCTGATGGACTCTTTCAATGGAAAGTACTACCCTTTGGGCTTAAACAAGCTCCTAGTATTTTTCAAAGACACATGCAGAATGCTCTTCGAGGCCTTGAAGGTTTCTGCACTGTATACGTTGATGACATCATGATCTTCAGCAAAAATGAACAAGAACACTATGTTCATGTCACACAGGTTCTCAGAACTATTTTAAAATATGGTATAATACTTTCAAAAAAGAAAGCTCATCTTTTCAAAACAAAAATCAATTTTTTAGGTTTAGAAATAAATGAAGGTACCCATTGTCCTCAAAAACATATTCTTGAACATTTACATGACTTTCCAAATGTTTTAGAAGACAAAAAGCAACTACAAAGATTTCTTGGTGTTTTAACTTATGCTGAAACATATATTGAAAAACTTGCAGCCATGAGAAAACCTTTACAGGCAAAATTAAAAAAAGATGTCATTTGGAATTGGTCAAATGCTGATACAGACTACATCAAAAAGATAAAGAAAGTTTTAATCAATTTTCCAAAACTTTATCTTCCAAACATTGAAGACAGTTTAATTATTGAAACTGATGCTTCTGATGAATTTTGGGGAGGTGTTTTAAAAGCTAAAAACCCCAAAAACGAAGAACAAATTTGCAGGTACACCTCTGGCAGTTTCAAAGCAGCTGAGAAAAACTACCATAGCAATGAAAAAGAATTACTCGCTGTAAAAAGAGTTATTACAAAATTCTCTGTATATTTAACACCAGTAAATTTCCTGGTTCGTACAGATAATAAAAATTTTACTTATTTCCTCCGAACTAAGATTGCAGGAGATAACAAATTAGGCCGGCTAATACGTTGGCAAGAGTGGTTTTCACGATATACTTTCACTGTTGAACATCTCGCAGGAAACAAAAACGTACTGGCAGACTGCCTCACCCGTGACTTCAGGTATACCTTACATCATCCATGATCTCACTCGCTCCTCTCGAGCCCTATAAAAGGATATGATCCTCAAGACATATTTCCTCACAAAAACTTCACCTACAAAAAAGAGAGGGGGAGATTAGAGAAAAAAGTAAACAAAATTTGAGTTTACAAAAATGGAAGACCTCAACACTTTGAGGATGAAGAAACAAATGCTCCTCATAGAGCTATCTGCAATTGAGCAGAAAATCAACTTGTATGAACAAGTAACAACGGTCACCAATGTACCGGAAAGCGAAAGCTCAAAAACAAAGGCTATTCCAGTGCAAACGGCACCTGGTAAAGAATCAACAAATCCGTTGAAAGCTGATGCTTTGCTAAAAAGCATAATAAAGGAGACAGCTACTCCTCTTCCTGATGGAAAAACTAGCTTGTTGGTTGATACCAATCCTTGTACTGAAGGAATCAGTAAAATGACAACCTTGTCACCCATTAACAAATCTGTGCAGGAGTTTACACCAGATTACAAAAAAGCTCTTAACAAAGAAGCTGAAAGATTTTATGTAATCTACAAAGGACCTCATGCCGGTGTTCATACTGACTGGGGAATTACAGAAACATTCTGTAAAGTTGATAAAGTTACTTGCAAAAAATTCAGAAATGAAGCATCTGCAAGATTAAGCCTTGCCACTTATCAAGACGATACAAGCAAGACTAACCAACCACTTCTTCGACCAAAAATTCATAAAGTCAAAGAAGCTCACAGAGACCAAAGGTTTGACGTTCCAAATAACGCTCAACAAATGGTTAACTATCCTGAAATCTCTTTCGAAGACTTCAGAACAATCTGGAAGAAAGCAAGAGCTGCATGCCCAGAAGACCTTGTTCATGAAAAGTTTTTCACTACGGACAAGAAAACAAAAAGTCTGTTCAACTTCCTCGAAGGATCAGATGCAAAATTAGTCTACCAAGCCTTTCAAGCTGGACTAATCGACAATATCTACCCAAGTTGCAACCTTCAAGAACTCATTTTCTTCCCAAGCAACATGGTAGAATCCATTAAAAACTTTCGAAAGAAAGTACTTAAAGCAAAAGATAATCCGATCTACATCAGATGCATCTCTTCACTCCCAGAATGGATTCAAGAATCAACTCTTTCTCCATACCACTTTCTGGAAATTGGTCTTTCTAAAACCAATAGAGATATTGAACAATCTCAACCAATGGAAGACAAAGATCTACCTTTTACAGAGATTCTTCATCCCAATCGCATCAATGGTTTAAGAAGAATATCAGAAAAAATCATCGAGATTATCTCTGGTTCAAAAAAGAAGATTAATTATACCGACTCGCATTGTATAATTACAAGCTGGAGTTACAACAACACCAGCCAAGAAGATCTTCGTCAAGCCTCCAAGTTTGGCGAAAAATTCATGAACAATAGCATGGAAGTATCCAATGCTACACGCCAACACTTCTGCCGACATGCAGAACAACTTTTTGAAGAACATCTTTGTCACTTTTGCGAAAGCAAAGATTCGGAGACAATGGAGGGACCCCCCTCTGAAGATGACAAATCATCATCATCTTAAAGAAAGATGCTTCACGTGTCAAATGGCCCCAGCCACTCGAAATAATAATGCCCTTCTTCATTATTAGAAGCTTTCTAGCTGTCCACAATAATGTAATCTTTAGTGGATAAAAACGTCATGCCTGACATATTAGGCAAGGATCAGACCCTCTCAATGTATCTATAAATTGAGAGTTATGTTTTGTTTTAGGGACATCGCAAGAACGAGTGCAAGAAAAAACACTCTCTATCTAAAAATTTTCAGTTCAATGTCTAGTGAGTAATTCCTCCCTTAGAAGGGGAAAAATGTAAAATATTGTAAGAGTCTTCCCTTTTTGGGAACTCTGTTATCAATAAATCTTTGTTTTGTTATTTTTGAGTGTTCATACAATTTAGAGTGATGAAACTTGTAAGTGACAGAGTGTCAGGTCGACGATGATTAACAGTACCACAGGCACCATGCCAACAGGGAAAGCAACCACACAGACCAATGAACGACACAGGCTGGCTTGAATAGTTTCTATCTATGTAAGTATAACACTCACTACATCACAATTACACATTTATTGATACAAGAGTCTTCTTTTCACAATTTTTATATTTATTCCCTTCTTTGTTAAAACATAAATTCCGTACACATCCACACACCCAAACTGGGGAATCAACTTGGAATTCCAAAAAGTAAACAAAATTTGAGTTTACAAAAATGGAAGACCTCAACACTTTGAGGATGAAGAAACAAATGCTCCTCATAGAGCTATCTGCAATTGAGCAGAAAATCAACTTGTATGAACAAGTAACAACGGTCACCAATGTACCGGAAAGCGAAAGCTCAAAAACAAAGGCTATTCCAGTGCAAACGGCACCTGGTAAAGAATCAACAAATCCGTTGAAAGCTGATGCTTTGCTAAAAAGCATAATAAAGGAGACAGCTACTCCTCTTCCTGATGGAAAAACTAGCTTGTTGGTTGATACCAATCCTTGTACTGAAGGAATCAGTAAAATGACAACCTTGTCACCCATTAACAAATCTGTGCAGGAGTTTACACCAGATTACAAAAAAGCTCTTAACAAAGAAGCTGAAAGATTTTATGTAATCTACAAAGGACCTCATGCCGGTGTTCATACTGACTGGGGAATTACAGAAACATTCTGTAAAGTTGATAAAGTTACTTGCAAAAAATTCAGAAATGAAGCATCTGCAAGATTAAGCCTTGCCACTTATCAAGACGATACAAGCAAGACTAACCAACCACTTCTTCGACCAAAAATTCATAAAGTCAAAGAAGCTCACAGAGACCAAAGGTTTGACGTTCCAAATAACGCTCAACAAATGGTTAACTATCCTGAAATCTCTTTCGAAGACTTCAGAACAATCTGGAAGAAAGCAAGAGCTGCATGCCCAGAAGACCTTGTTCATGAAAAGTTTTTCACTACGGACAAGAAAACAAAAAGTCTGTTCAACTTCCTCGAAGGATCAGATGCAAAATTAGTCTACCAAGCCTTTCAAGCTGGACTAATCGACAATATCTACCCAAGTTGCAACCTTCAAGAACTCATTTTCTTCCCAAGCAACATGGTAGAATCCATTAAAAACTTTCGAAAGAAAGTACTTAAAGCAAAAGATAATCCGATCTACATCAGATGCATCTCTTCACTCCCAGAATGGATTCAAGAATCAACTCTTTCTCCATACCACTTTCTGGAAATTGGTCTTTCTAAAACCAATAGAGATATTGAACAATCTCAACCAATGGAAGACAAAGATCTACCTTTTACAGAGATTCTTCATCCCAATCGCATCAATGGTTTAAGAAGAATATCAGAAAAAATCATCGAGATTATCTCTGGTTCAAAAAAGAAGATTAATTATACCGACTCGCATTGTATAATTACAAGCTGGAGTTACAACAACACCAGCCAAGAAGATCTTCGTCAAGCCTCCAAGTTTGGCGAAAAATTCATGAACAATAGCATGGAAGTATCCAATGCTACACGCCAACACTTCTGCCGACATGCAGAACAACTTTTTGAAGAACATCTTTGTCACTTTTGCGAAAGCAAAGATTCGGAGACAATGGAGGGACCCCCCTCTGAAGATGACAAATCATCATCATCTTAAAGAAAGATGCTTCACGTGTCAAATGGCCCCAGCCACTCGAAATAATAATGCCCTTCTTCATTATTAGAAGCTTTCTAGCTGTCCACAATAATGTAATCTTTAGTGGATAAAAACGTCATGCCTGACATATTAGGCAAGGATCAGACCCTCTCAATGTATCTATAAATTGAGAGTTATGTTTTGTTTTAGGGAGATCGCAAGAACGAGTGCAAGAAAAAACACTCTCTATCTAAAAATTTTCAGTTCAATGTCTAGTGAGTAATTCCTCCCTTAGAAGGGGAAAAATGTAAAATATTGTAAGAGTCTTCCCTTTTTGGGAACTCTGTTATCAATAAATCTTTGTTTTGTTATTTTTGAGTGTTCATACAATTTAGAGTGATGAAACTTGTAAGTGACAGAGTGTCAGGTCGACGATGATTAACAGTACCACAGGCACCATGCCAACAGGGAAAGCAACCACACAGACCAATGAACGACACAGGCTGGCTTGAATAGTTTCTATCTATGTAAGTATAACACTCACTACATCACAATTACACATTTATTGATACAAGAGTCTTCTTTTCACAATTTTTATATTTATTCCCTTCTTTGTTAAAACATAAATTCCGTACACATCCACACACCCAAACTGGTATCAGAGCCTTGATAAATATGGCATTACATTATAATAAAACACTTTACAGAGTAAAGTTTGAACATATTCATAATAAAGAGATTGAAATCTCTTTATTATGAATATGTTCAAACTTTACTCTGTAAAGTGTTTTATTATAATGTAATGCCATATTTATCAAGGCTCTGATACCAGTTTGGGTGTGTGGATGTGTACGGAATTTATGTTTTAACAAAGAAGGGAATAAATATAAAAATTGTGAAAAGAAGACTCTTGTATCAATAAATGTGTAATTGTGATGTAGTGAGTGTTATACTTACATAGATAGAAACTATTCAAGCCAGCCTGTGTCGTTCATTGGTCTGTGTGGTTGCTTTCCCTGTTGGCATGGTGCCTGTGGTACTGTTAATCATCGTCGACCTGACACTCTGTCACTTACAAGTTTCATCACTCTAAATTGTATGAACACTCAAAAATAACAAAACAAAGATTTATTGATAACAGAGTTCCCAAAAAGGGAAGACTCTTACAATATTTTACATTTTTCCCCTTCTAAGGGAGGAATTACTCACTAGACATTGAACTGAAAATTTTTAGATAGAGAGTGTTTTTTCTTGCACTCGTTCTTGCGATCTCCCTAAAACAAAACATAACTCTCAATTTATAGATACATTGAGAGGGTCTGATCCTTGCCTAATATGTCAGGCATGACGTTTTTATCCACTAAAGATTACATTATTGTGGACAGCTAGAAAGCTTCTAATAATGAAGAAGGGCATTATTATTTCGAGTGGCTGGGGCCATTTGACACGTGAAGCATCTTTCTTTAAGATGATGATGATTTGTCATCTTCAGAGGGGGGTCCCTCCATTGTCTCCGAATCTTTGCTTTCGCAAAAGTGACAAAGATGTTCTTCAAAAAGTTGTTCTGCATGTCGGCAGAAGTGTTGGCGTGTAGCATTGGATACTTCCATGCTATTGTTCATGAATTTTTCGCCAAACTTGGAGGCTTGACGAAGATCTTCTTGGCTGGTGTTGTTGTAACTTCAGCTTGTAATTATACAATGCGAGTCGGTATAATTAATCTTCTTTTTTGAACCAGAGATAATCTCGATGATTTTTTCTGATATTCTTCTTAAACCATTGATGCGATTGGGATGAAGAATCTCTGTAAAAGGTAGATCTTTGTCTTCCATTGGTTGAGATTGTTCAATATCTCTATTGGTTTTAGAAAGACCAATTTCCAGAAAGTGGTATGGAGAAAGAGTTGATTCTTGAATCCATTCTGGGAGTGAAGAGATGCATCTGATGTAGATCGGATTATCTTTTGCTTTAAGTACTTTCTTTCGAAAGTTTTTAATGGATTCTACCATGTTGCTTGGGAAGAAAATGAGTTCTTGAAGGTTGCAACTTGGGTAGATATTGTCGATTAGTCCAGCTTGAAAGGCTTGGTAGACTAATTTTGCATCTGATCCTTCGAGGAAGTTGAACAGACTTTTTGTTTTCTTGTCCGTAGTGAAAAACTTTTCATGAACAAGGTCTTCTGGGCATGCAGCTCTTGCTTTCTTCCAGATTGTTCTGAAGTCTTCGAAAGAGATTTCAGGATAGTTAACCATTTGTTGAGCGTTATTTGGAACGTCAAACCTTTGGTCTCTGTGAGCTTCTTTGACTTTATGAATTTTTGGTCGAAGAAGTGGTTGGTTAGTCTTGCTTGTATCGTCTTGATAAGTGGCAAGGCTTAATCTTGCAGATGCTTCATTTCTGAATTTTTTGCAAGTAACTTTATCAACTTTACAGAATGTTTCTGTAATTCCCCAGTCAGTATGAACACCGGCATGAGGTCCTTTGTAGATTACATAAAATCTTTCAGCTTCTTTGTTAAGAGCTTTTTTGTAATCTGGTGTAAACTCCTGCACAGATTTGTTAATGGGTGACAAGGTTGTCATTTTACTGATTCCTTCAGTACAAGGATTGGTATCAACCAACAAGCTAGTTTTTCCATCAGGAAGAGGAGTAGCTGTCTCCTTTATTATGCTTTTTAGCAAAGCATCAGCTTTCAACGGATTTGTTGATTCTTTACCAGGTGCCGTTTGCACTGGAATAGCCTTTGTTTTTGAGCTTTCGCTTTCCGGTACATTGGTGACCGTTGTTACTTGTTCATACAAGTTGATTTTCTGCTCAATTGCAGATAGCTCTATGAGGAGCATTTGTTTCTTCATCCTCAAAGTGTTGAGGTCTTCCATTTTTGTAAACTCAAATTTTGTTTACTTTTTTCTCTAATCTCCCCCTCTCTTTTTTGTAGGTGAAGTTTTTGTGAGGAAATATGTCTTGAGGATCATATCCTTTTATAGGGCTCGAGAGGAGCGAGTGAGATCATGGATGATGTAAGGTATACCTGAAGTCACGGGTGAGGCAGTCTGCCAGTACGTTTTTGTTTCCTGCGAGATGTTCAACAGTGAAAGTATATCGTGAAAACCACTCTTGCCAACGTATTAGCCGGCCTAATTTGTTATCTCCTGCAATCTTAGTTCGGAGGAAATAAGTAAAATTTTTATTATCTGTACGAACCAGGAAATTTACTGGTGTTAAATATACAGAGAATTTTGTAATAACTCTTTTTACAGCGAGTAATTCTTTTTCATTGCTATGGTAGTTTTTCTCAGCTGCTTTGAAACTGCCAGAGGTGTACCTGCAAATTTGTTCTTCGTTTTTGGGGTTTTTAGCTTTTAAAACACCTCCCCAAAATTCATCAGAAGCATCAGTTTCAATAATTAAACTGTCTTCAATGTTTGGAAGATAAAGTTTTGGAAAATTGATTAAAACTTTCTTTATCTTTTTGATGTAGTCTGTATCAGCATTTGACCAATTCCAAATGACATCTTTTTTTAATTTTGCCTGTAAAGGTTTTCTCATGGCTGCAAGTTTTTCAATATATGTTTCAGCATAAGTTAAAACACCAAGAAATCTTTGTAGTTGCTTTTTGTCTTCTAAAACATTTGGAAAGTCATGTAAATGTTCAAGAATATGTTTTTGAGGACAATGGGTACCTTCATTTATTTCTAAACCTAAAAAATTGATTTTTGTTTTGAAAAGATGAGCTTTCTTTTTTGAAAGTATTATACCATATTTTAAAATAGTTCTGAGAACCTGTGTGACATGAACATAGTGTTCTTGTTCATTTTTGCTGAAGATCATGATGTCATCAACGTATACAGTGCAGAAACCTTCAAGGCCTCGAAGAGCATTCTGCATGTGTCTTTGAAAAATACTAGGAGCTTGTTTAAGCCCAAAGGGTAGTACTTTCCATTGAAAGAGTCCATCAGGACATGTGAAGGCAGTGAGAAGCTGCGATTCTTCATCAAGTAGAACTTGCCAGAAACCTGACTTGCAGTCGAAACTTGAATAAATGTTTTTTCCTCGTAGAAGAGTCAAGAGTTCGTGCATATTGGGGAGATTATGTGAGTCTCCAATAGTTGCATCATTGATTGCTTTGTAGTTAACAACCATTCGCTTCTTTCCTCTTCTTTTCTCTGCTTCTTTATTGACAAGAAAGGCAGGAGACATATGAGGGGATTTTGATTCTATAATTAGTCTCATATCAAGTAATTCTTTGATTTGTTTGGAAAATTCTTCTCTATCTTGTAGAGAGTAAACCATAGGTTTTTCTCTAATAACCGTTTTGGGATCAATAAGCTTGATTGAAGCTTTCATCCATCCTTTGGTTTTATTTGGATCAATAGGATTTTCAGAACAAACTTTTTCAAGAAGATCTTCAATCTGTTTGAACCTGGTAGTTTGAATAGAAATAATCCTTTCTTTATTAATCTCTTCATGAGTTATATTAGTACCTGGAATTTGTTTTTCTTTAGAACCTTTTTCTTGAGTTTCAAGAAAACCTGGTTTTCCTTTGCTATAGGCCTCTAAGATTATGATAAAACTGACCAAAAGCTTATTCAGCTTTTATCTTTAGAAACTGAAGAATGTGAAGAATTGTATCAAAAAGAACCCAAACTTTTTGATCAATATTTTAGAATGACTAAAATAAATGAACCCGATACTGAATCAGAACAAGAAGATAATTTTAAAACAAATACAAAGACTGTTAAGTTCGAATATTCAGATATGGAAGATGATGAAGCAGAAAGCTCATCCTGAAATAACACTCATGATCTTCAACACCCAAACTGGTATCAGAGCCTTGATAAATATGGCATTACATTATAATAAAACACTTTACAGAGTAAAGTTTGAACATATTCATAATAAAGAGATTGAAATCTCTCAACATAAAGAAATACTTTTCAATAATAAAAAAGACTTGGTGCATATAGATTTCAGAATTCTACAAGCACAAAATAAACATACTCACGAATATATACCAAACTTGGTTAATATACGTATGTATCTCCTGCATAAGCAAAAAGTACATCAAGAACATCTTGATAGAAATAAAAAATTAGTTTCAAAACTCAGAAAGTTTATTTTAACCTGTTAGCTTTTCTTAAAATGAATAATGAAATTTTCAACAACACTGAAGAAAATAATTCAGAAGAAAAACAAATCTTAACTTATGTTGAAGATGAAGACGGCTTTCATGCAAATCTTTTAATAAAACAAGACCTTCTCTCTAGAGTTAAGAAAATTGATTTAAAAATAAAGAAAGAAAACATTTTCAAAAATGTTCCTTCTAAACTTAGTATTCTAAATCCCCTTAAAAGGAAAAATGAAATTTTCTACTTTGTTAGTACTAAAGAAATGTCCGTAGACATAAAAGATACAATAGGAGCTGTCTTTCTACCCCTTTTAACTAAGGAGCAAATACATAATAACTTAAAAAGTATTCCAGTTGAGATTAGATCAAAAATTAGAATGGTCCATATCGGAGCTGTAAAAATTTTGTTAAAATCCCAATTCCAAGCAGGAATAAATTCTCCCATAAAAATGGCCTTAATTGACAACAGAATTACTGACAGACAGGACTGCATCTTAGGTGCTGCAAAGGGAAACCTTGCTTACCAAAAGTTTATGTTTTCAGTCTATCCAAAGTTTGCTCTGGATTTAAAATCTGCAAATATAGATAAAACCTTATCTTTTATACATCACTTTGAAAGAAGTGACCTAATGAGTCCAGGTGATAAACCTTTCACCATAACATATCTCATAGGATATGCCCTGACCAACAGTCACCATAGCATAGACTATAAGAAAGACGAGTACATCGAACTTGATGATGTCTTTTCAGAAATAGGCCATGTCAAAGATAAACAATTCTGCGACATAAATCCTCAAGAAAACTCTTGGGTTTTAAATATAGCTAGAAATAAAAAAGCTCTAGGAGAAACTCTTAGACCAAGAATTTCTATGGATTCACTCCACATAGGAGAAAGCTCGGAGAGAAAAGATAATAACCTAATAAGAAACATGTCTTTAAAAATTGATAGTCTACGCCAGAATATCAAACAAATCACTGACATTATAAATGAATAATAAAATTGATTTTCCTCATTTCTATAAAAAAGGTAAAACAGTCAAAATTAAAACTCTTGACGATAATACTGAAAAGAAAGAATACGTTTTCTCTACTTCTGGTAAAGCTGGTGTTCAAACAATCGTAAATCATTGCAATAATCTCAACCAAATCATTGCAAGATGTCTTTTAAAAACTTCAAAAATAAGCCATTATCTTGGTATTTCAAGAGATATTTCTACAGATATTTCAAAAAATAAAATACCTTTTAACCAATTTAAAAACGATTTAGCCTTTATGGTTAAAAACAATCTTGATAAAAAAGATTTTGAAAAATTCTTCGAAGTTATTGAAAGACAAAATAAATTAACTATCAAGTTAACCCAGTCTATTGACAAACATTCAATTCTTTTAGAAAACTCTTTAAAAAACAACCAATTTGTTGAAGAAGTCGCCAAAAAGGCAAATATTGAGGGCACTCTTAAGGAAACCAACATTAAGATCACTAATATACATGATCAGTTAAAACAACTAATAGGATGACCTCGATACCCGAGCTCAATAAATCAATCACCTCGATACCCGAGATAAATAGATCAATCAATCTCCTTAATGAAAAAATTGATGGGCTGATTATAAACATGGACTTAACATTCAATAAATACGTAACCATTACCCAGTTGGAAGTAGCATCTGCAAAAATTATTGCAGACATTACTAAAGAGTTATCTGAAAAGATTGACTCTTGCCCATGTAATAAAGACATACTTGAGCACATCAAGAATATCTCCATCATAGAACAAAAAACCAAGCCTGGAAAATATTCAGGTCTTAAGAAATACTCACCTCCCAATCCTAGTGTTGGAAACCCTGACTTAGGAAGCTCAAAAGATTCCCAGAAAATTAACATTTTCAAGAAAGAATAAAAATGAAAGAAACAATCTCTGAACGTCTCGAGAAATATTTCTTTAACCTTCAATATGAAGATTATGATAAAACTGACCAAAAGCTTATTCAGCTTTTATCTTTAGAAACTGAAGAATGTGAAGAATTGTATCAAAAAGAACCCAAACTTTTTGATCAATATTTTAGAATGACTAAAATAAATGAACCCGATACTGAATCAGAACAAGAAGATAATTTTAAAACAAATACAAAGACTGTTAAGTTCGAATATTCAGATATGGAAGATGATGAAGCAGAATCTTCTTATACAGCCACAAGAAGAGGCAATAAAAAGAAATACGAGTTCAAAATGCCTGTCCACAATGGAATTCCAAATAGTGGCCAAGGACCCAATACGATCAATGTACTCAATATTGATTGTATCCAAGATTTAAAACTCAGAGAAAGAGTTGTAGAAAAATGGGTTACTGAGATTTCACTAATCTTACAAACAAATCCAGATGAATTTGAAAAAGCAAAAAATGTTCTACTACTTTTAGAACACAAAACTGATGGAATCGTGCAGAAATTCCTAAGAAACAATAATTGGAATGAAGAACTACATGGCTCAGATCTTTTTGATAATCTCATAAATGTCATATACACTACTTTCTTAGGTCTTGATTATATTTCTAATAAAGACTTCACCATTAATAAGAAGGTTGACATAGCAAGAGTTTCAATGACTAAACTCCAATTACATGATATTAGTCTTCTCGACAAATACACATGTATGTATGAATCATATTTGTATGATATTCCACAGAGAAGTGAATATGCGCAATGGATATCTGCTTATCTCATGAAAATTCCAATTATTGGAGAAACCTGTACAGACAGATGGAAAAAAGAAGCTACTGGAGAAATCCAGCAAACCAGTCTTTCTTACGCAACAAAAATTGCAAAAGAAGAAATTGATAGAATCTGTCAAGACAGATATAAACAACAAAAGCTTAAAACTATAAGCAAAGATTGTTGTAGCATTCTCTCTGATTTCAAAAACTTTGATATTGGAAAGAAAAATTATACTAAGAAAAAGCATAAAAACAAAAAGAAATACAAATCTTTTTGGAAAAAGAAAAGAAGAAAATTTTCACCAGGAAAATACTTCAAGAAACCATCAAAAGAAACACCTAAGAAAACTACTTCTTGTCCGCAAGGAAAGAAAAAATGTAGGTGTTGGATCTGCAATGAAGAAGGACACTACGCAAACGAATGTCCAAATAGAAAAAAATACCCTGACAAAGTCAAGGTTTTACAAACCGCTAACAATGGAGGCTATGAAGCTCTTGAAGAAGAGTATGATGGTACGCAACATGTTTTTATATATCATGTTGAAACAGAATCTTCATCAGACACTGAAGAATACGAATCAACAACGGATGACTCAGACTAGTCCCATACATACCTCGCTTTTCAGGGAGGAGGAGATTAACCATTTTTGCGTAAACCTCCAGAAGATTGATGATTCCCTTATCATGAATCTTACTAATCCAAACTCTATTTATGTTTCTGCCTTCCTTAACTTTAAAGGATATAAAAAATTTAGAGTACATTGTTTTGTAGACACAGGTGCATCTTTATGTCTTGCAAGCAAATTCATCATTCCGGATGAACTCTGGGAAAACGCTCCCAAAGAAATTAGTGCCACTATTGCAAATGGTGAAA
Source organism: Lactuca serriola (assembly GCF_051521515.1). Classification (NCBI taxonomy): domain Eukaryota; kingdom Viridiplantae; phylum Streptophyta; class Magnoliopsida; order Asterales; family Asteraceae; genus Lactuca; species Lactuca serriola. The sequence goes on from NW_027629673.1 coordinate 274,553, forward strand.
CCATAAAAATTAATAAAGTTTGTAGAAATATTAATCTCGAACTTTCAGGAGAACATTTCAATGTTCCCACTATTTACCAACAAAATTCAGGAATTGATATCATAATTGGTAACAACTTCTGTCAAGTCTATGGACCATTCATACAATGGATAGATAGAATTGCCTTTCATCTTAATAATGATATGGTAATTATAAAAAAGGTTACAGAGGCCTATAGCAAAGGAAAACCAGGTTTTCTTGAAACTCAAGAAAAAGGTTCTAAAGAAAAACAAATTCCAGGTACTAATATAACTCATGAAGAGATTAATAAAGAAAGGATTATTTCTATTCAAACTACCAGGTTCAAACAGATTGAAGATCTTCTTGAAAAAGTTTGTTCTGAAAATCCTATTGATCCAAATAAAACCAAAGGATGGATGAAAGCTTCAATCAAGCTTATTGATCCCAAAACGGTTATTAGAGAAAAACCTATGGTTTACTCTCTACAAGATAGAGAAGAATTTTCCAAACAAATCAAAGAATTACTTGATATGAGACTAATTATAGAATCAAAATCCCCTCATATGTCTCCTGCCTTTCTTGTCAATAAAGAAGCAGAGAAAAGAAGAGGAAAGAAGCGAATGGTTGTTAACTACAAAGCAATCAATGATGCAACTATTGGAGACTCACATAATCTCCCCAATATGCACGAACTCTTGACTCTTCTACGAGGAAAAAACATTTATTCAAGTTTCGACTGCAAGTCAGGTTTCTGGCAAGTTCTACTTGATGAAGAATCGCAGCTTCTCACTGCCTTCACATGTCCTGATGGACTCTTTCAATGGAAAGTACTACCCTTTGGGCTTAAACAAGCTCCTAGTATTTTTCAAAGACACATGCAGAATGCTCTTCGAGGCCTTGAAGGTTTCTGCACTGTATACGTTGATGACATCATGATCTTCAGCAAAAATGAACAAGAACACTATGTTCATGTCACACAGGTTCTCAGAACTATTTTAAAATATGGTATAATACTTTCAAAAAAGAAAGCTCATCTTTTCAAAACAAAAATCAATTTTTTAGGTTTAGAAATAAATGAAGGTACCCATTGTCCTCAAAAACATATTCTTGAACATTTACATGACTTTCCAAATGTTTTAGAAGACAAAAAGCAACTACAAAGATTTCTTGGTGTTTTAACTTATGCTGAAACATATATTGAAAAACTTGCAGCCATGAGAAAACCTTTACAGGCAAAATTAAAAAAAGATGTCATTTGGAATTGGTCAAATGCTGATACAGACTACATCAAAAAGATAAAGAAAGTTTTAATCAATTTTCCAAAACTTTATCTTCCAAACATTGAAGACAGTTTAATTATTGAAACTGATGCTTCTGATGAATTTTGGGGAGGTGTTTTAAAAGCTAAAAACCCCAAAAACGAAGAACAAATTTGCAGGTACACCTCTGGCAGTTTCAAAGCAGCTGAGAAAAACTACCATAGCAATGAAAAAGAATTACTCGCTGTAAAAAGAGTTATTACAAAATTCTCTGTATATTTAACACCAGTAAATTTCCTGGTTCGTACAGATAATAAAAATTTTACTTATTTCCTCCGAACTAAGATTGCAGGAGATAACAAATTAGGCCGGCTAATACGTTGGCAAGAGTGGTTTTCACGATATACTTTCACTGTTGAACATCTCGCAGGAAACAAAAACGTACTGGCAGACTGCCTCACCCGTGACTTCAGGTATACCTTACATCATCCATGATCTCACTCGCTCCTCTCGAGCCCTATAAAAGGATATGATCCTCAAGACATATTTCCTCACAAAAACTTCACCTACAAAAAAGAGAGGGGGAGATTAGAGAAAAAAGTAAACAAAATTTGAGTTTACAAAAATGGAAGACCTCAACACTTTGAGGATGAAGAAACAAATGCTCCTCATAGAGCTATCTGCAATTGAGCAGAAAATCAACTTGTATGAACAAGTAACAACGGTCACCAATGTACCGGAAAGCGAAAGCTCAAAAACAAAGGCTATTCCAGTGCAAACGGCACCTGGTAAAGAATCAACAAATCCGTTGAAAGCTGATGCTTTGCTAAAAAGCATAATAAAGGAGACAGCTACTCCTCTTCCTGATGGAAAAACTAGCTTGTTGGTTGATACCAATCCTTGTACTGAAGGAATCAGTAAAATGACAACCTTGTCACCCATTAACAAATCTGTGCAGGAGTTTACACCAGATTACAAAAAAGCTCTTAACAAAGAAGCTGAAAGATTTTATGTAATCTACAAAGGACCTCATGCCGGTGTTCATACTGACTGGGGAATTACAGAAACATTCTGTAAAGTTGATAAAGTTACTTGCAAAAAATTCAGAAATGAAGCATCTGCAAGATTAAGCCTTGCCACTTATCAAGACGATACAAGCAAGACTAACCAACCACTTCTTCGACCAAAAATTCATAAAGTCAAAGAAGCTCACAGAGACCAAAGGTTTGACGTTCCAAATAACGCTCAACAAATGGTTAACTATCCTGAAATCTCTTTCGAAGACTTCAGAACAATCTGGAAGAAAGCAAGAGCTGCATGCCCAGAAGACCTTGTTCATGAAAAGTTTTTCACTACGGACAAGAAAACAAAAAGTCTGTTCAACTTCCTCGAAGGATCAGATGCAAAATTAGTCTACCAAGCCTTTCAAGCTGGACTAATCGACAATATCTACCCAAGTTGCAACCTTCAAGAACTCATTTTCTTCCCAAGCAACATGGTAGAATCCATTAAAAACTTTCGAAAGAAAGTACTTAAAGCAAAAGATAATCCGATCTACATCAGATGCATCTCTTCACTCCCAGAATGGATTCAAGAATCAACTCTTTCTCCATACCACTTTCTGGAAATTGGTCTTTCTAAAACCAATAGAGATATTGAACAATCTCAACCAATGGAAGACAAAGATCTACCTTTTACAGAGATTCTTCATCCCAATCGCATCAATGGTTTAAGAAGAATATCAGAAAAAATCATCGAGATTATCTCTGGTTCAAAAAAGAAGATTAATTATACCGACTCGCATTGTATAATTACAAGCTGGAGTTACAACAACACCAGCCAAGAAGATCTTCGTCAAGCCTCCAAGTTTGGCGAAAAATTCATGAACAATAGCATGGAAGTATCCAATGCTACACGCCAACACTTCTGCCGACATGCAGAACAACTTTTTGAAGAACATCTTTGTCACTTTTGCGAAAGCAAAGATTCGGAGACAATGGAGGGACCCCCCTCTGAAGATGACAAATCATCATCATCTTAAAGAAAGATGCTTCACGTGTCAAATGGCCCCAGCCACTCGAAATAATAATGCCCTTCTTCATTATTAGAAGCTTTCTAGCTGTCCACAATAATGTAATCTTTAGTGGATAAAAACGTCATGCCTGACATATTAGGCAAGGATCAGACCCTCTCAATGTATCTATAAATTGAGAGTTATGTTTTGTTTTAGGGACATCGCAAGAACGAGTGCAAGAAAAAACACTCTCTATCTAAAAATTTTCAGTTCAATGTCTAGTGAGTAATTCCTCCCTTAGAAGGGGAAAAATGTAAAATATTGTAAGAGTCTTCCCTTTTTGGGAACTCTGTTATCAATAAATCTTTGTTTTGTTATTTTTGAGTGTTCATACAATTTAGAGTGATGAAACTTGTAAGTGACAGAGTGTCAGGTCGACGATGATTAACAGTACCACAGGCACCATGCCAACAGGGAAAGCAACCACACAGACCAATGAACGACACAGGCTGGCTTGAATAGTTTCTATCTATGTAAGTATAACACTCACTACATCACAATTACACATTTATTGATACAAGAGTCTTCTTTTCACAATTTTTATATTTATTCCCTTCTTTGTTAAAACATAAATTCCGTACACATCCACACACCCAAACTGGTATCAATAAATGTGTAATTGTGATGTAGTGAGTGTTATACTTACATAGATAGAAACTATTCAAGCCAGCCTGTGTCGTTCATTGGTCTGTGTGGTTGCTTTCCCTGTTGGCATGGTGCCTGTGGTACTGTTAATCATCGTCGACCTGACACTCTGTCACTTACAAGTTTCATCACTCTAAATTGTATGAACACTCAAAAATAACAAAACAAAGATTTATTGATAACAGAGTTCCCAAAAAGGGAAGACTCTTACAATATTTTACATTTTTCCCCTTCTAAGGGAGGAATTACTCACTAGACATTGAACTGAAAATTTTTAGATAGAGAGTTCCCATTTATTGATACATACGTACGTATATCAGACCTGACACTCTGTCACTTACAAGTTTCATCACTCTAAATTGTATGAACACTCAAAAATAACAAAACAAAGATTTATTGATAACAGAGTTCTCTTTTCACAATTTTTATATTTATTCCCTTCTTTGTTAAAACATAAATTCCGTACACATCCACACACCCAAACTGGTATCAGAGCCTTGATAAATATGGCATTACATTATAATAAAACACTTTACAGAGTAAAGTTTGAACATATTCATAATAAAGAGATTGAAATCTCTCAACATAAAGAAATACTTTTCAATAATAAAAAAGACTTGGTGCATATAGATTTCAGAATTCTACAAGCACAAAATAAACATACTCACGAATATATACCAAACTTGGTTAATATACGTATGTATCTCCTGCATAAGCAAAAAGTACATCAAGAACATCTTGATAGAAATAAAAAATTAGTTTCAAAACTCAGAAAGTTTATTTTAACCTGTTAGCTTTTCTTAAAATGAATAATGAAATTTTCAACAACACTGAAGAAAATAATTCAGAAGAAAAACAAATCTTAACTTATGTTGAAGATGAAGACGGCTTTCATGCAAATCTTTTAATAAAACAAGACCTTCTCTCTAGAGTTAAGAAAATTGATTTAAAAATAAAGAAAGAAAACATTTTCAAAAATGTTCCTTCTAAACTTAGTATTCTAAATCCCCTTAAAAGGAAAAATGAAATTTTCTACTTTGTTAGTACTAAAGAAATGTCCGTAGACATAAAAGATACAATAGGAGCTGTCTTTCTACCCCTTTTAACTAAGGAGCAAATACATAATAACTTAAAAAGTATTCCAGTTGAGATTAGATCAAAAATTAGAATGGTCCATATCGGAGCTGTAAAAATTTTGTTAAAATCCCAATTCCAAGCAGGAATAAATTCTCCCATAAAAATGGCCTTAATTGACAACAGAATTACTGACAGACAGGACTGCATCTTAGGTGCTGCAAAGGGAAACCTTGCTTACCAAAAGTTTATGTTTTCAGTCTATCCAAAGTTTGCTCTGGATTTAAAATCTGCAAATATAGATAAAACCTTATCTTTTATACATCACTTTGAAAGAAGTGACCTAATGAGTCCAGGTGATAAACCTTTCACCATAACATATCTCATAGGATATGCCCTGACCAACAGTCACCATAGCATAGACTATAAGAAAGACGAGTACATCGAACTTGATGATGTCTTTTCAGAAATAGGCCATGTCAAAGATAAACAATTCTGCGACATAAATCCTCAAGAAAACTCTTGGGTTTTAAATATAGCTAGAAATAAAAAAGCTCTAGGAGAAACTCTTAGACCAAGAATTTCTATGGATTCACTCCACATAGGAGAAAGCTCGGAGAGAAAAGATAATAACCTAATAAGAAACATGTCTTTAAAAATTGATAGTCTACGCCAGAATATCAAACAAATCACTGACATTATAAATGAATAATAAAATTGATTTTCCTCATTTCTATAAAAAAGGTAAAACAGTCAAAATTAAAACTCTTGACGATAATACTGAAAAGAAAGAATACGTTTTCTCTACTTCTGGTAAAGCTGGTGTTCAAACAATCGTAAATCATTGCAATAATCTCAACCAAATCATTGCAAGATGTCTTTTAAAAACTTCAAAAATAAGCCATTATCTTGGTATTTCAAGAGATATTTCTACAGATATTTCAAAAAATAAAATACCTTTTAACCAATTTAAAAACGATTTAGCCTTTATGGTTAAAAACAATCTTGATAAAAAAGATTTTGAAAAATTCTTCGAAGTTATTGAAAGACAAAATAAATTAACTATCAAGTTAACCCAGTCTATTGACAAACATTCAATTCTTTTAGAAAACTCTTTAAAAAACAACCAATTTGTTGAAGAAGTCGCCAAAAAGGCAAATATTGAGGGCACTCTTAAGGAAACCAACATTAAGATCACTAATATACATGATCAGTTAAAACAACTAATAGGATGACCTCGATACCCGAGCTCAATAAATCAATCACCTCGATACCCGAGATAAATAGATCAATCAATCTCCTTAATGAAAAAATTGATGGGCTGATTATAAACATGGACTTAACATTCAATAAATACGTAACCATTACCCAGTTGGAAGTAGCATCTGCAAAAATTATTGCAGACATTACTAAAGAGTTATCTGAAAAGATTGACTCTTGCCCATGTAATAAAGACATACTTGAGCACATCAAGAATATCTCCATCATAGAACAAAAAACCAAGCCTGGAAAATATTCAGGTCTTAAGAAATACTCACCTCCCAATCCTAGTGTTGGAAACCCTGACTTAGGAAGCTCAAAAGATTCCCAGAAAATTAACATTTTCAAGAAAGAATAAAAATGAAAGAAACAATCTCTGAACGTCTCGAGAAATATTTCTTTAACCTTCAATATGAAGATTATGATAAAACTGACCAAAAGCTTATTCAGCTTTTATCTTTAGAAACTGAAGAATGTGAAGAATTGTATCAAAAAGAACCCAAACTTTTTGATCAATATTTTAGAATGACTAAAATAAATGAACCCGATACTGAATCAGAACAAGAAGATAATTTTAAAACAAATACAAAGACTGTTAAGTTCGAATATTCAGATATGGAAGATGATGAAGCAGAATCTTCTTATACAGCCACAAGAAGAGGCAATAAAAAGAAATACGAGTTCAAAATGCCTGTCCACAATGGAATTCCAAATAGTGGCCAAGGACCCAATACGATCAATGTACTCAATATTGATTGTATCCAAGATTTAAAACTCAGAGAAAGAGTTGTAGAAAAATGGGTTACTGAGATTTCACTAATCTTACAAACAAATCCAGATGAATTTGAAAAAGCAAAAAATGTTCTACTACTTTTAGAACACAAAACTGATGGAATCGTGCAGAAATTCCTAAGAAACAATAATTGGAATGAAGAACTACATGGCTCAGATCTTTTTGATAATCTCATAAATGTCATATACACTACTTTCTTAGGTCTTGATTATATTTCTAATAAAGACTTCACCATTAATAAGAAGGTTGACATAGCAAGAGTTTCAATGACTAAACTCCAATTACATGATATTAGTCTTCTCGACAAATACACATGTATGTATGAATCATATTTGTATGATATTCCACAGAGAAGTGAATATGCGCAATGGATATCTGCTTATCTCATGAAAATTCCAATTATTGGAGAAACCTGTACAGACAGATGGAAAAAAGAAGCTACTGGAGAAATCCAGCAAACCAGTCTTTCTTACGCAACAAAAATTGCAAAAGAAGAAATTGATAGAATCTGTCAAGACAGATATAAACAACAAAAGCTTAAAACTATAAGCAAAGATTGTTGTAGCATTCTCTCTGATTTCAAAAACTTTGATATTGGAAAGAAAAATTATACTAAGAAAAAGCATAAAAACAAAAAGAAATACAAATCTTTTTGGAAAAAGAAAAGAAGAAAATTTTCACCAGGAAAATACTTCAAGAAACCATCAAAAGAAACACCTAAGAAAACTACTTCTTGTCCGCAAGGAAAGAAAAAATGTAGGTGTTGGATCTGCAATGAAGAAGGACACTACGCAAACGAATGTCCAAATAGAAAAAAATACCCTGACAAAGTCAAGGTTTTACAAACCGCTAACAATGGAGGCTATGAAGCTCTTGAAGAAGAGTATGATGGTACGCAACATGTTTTTATATATCATGTTGAAACAGAATCTTCATCAGACACTGAAGAATACGAATCAACAACGGATGACTCAGACTAGTCCCATACATACCTCGCTTTTCAGGGAGGAGGAGATTAACCATTTTTGCGTAAACCTCCAGAAGATTGATGATTCCCTTATCATGAATCTTACTAATCCAAACTCTATTTATGTTTCTGCCTTCCTTAACTTTAAAGGATATAAAAAATTTAGAGTACATTGTTTTGTAGACACAGGTGCATCTTTATGTCTTGCAAGCAAATTCATCATTCCGGATGAACTCTGGGAAAACGCTCCCAAAGAAATTAGTGCCACTATTGCAAATGGTGAAACCATAAAAATTAATAAAGTTTGTAGAAATATTAATCTCGAACTTTCAGGAGAACATTTCAATGTTCCCACTATTTACCAACAAAATTCAGGAATTGATATCATAATTGGTAACAACTTCTGTCAAGTCTATGGACCATTCATACAATGGATAGATAGAATTGCCTTTCATCTTAATAATGATATGGTAATTATAAAAAAGGTTACAGAGGCCTATAGCAAAGGAAAACCAGGTTTTCTTGAAACTCAAGAAAAAGGTTCTAAAGAAAAACAAATTCCAGGTACTAATATAACTCATGAAGAGATTAATAAAGAAAGGATTATTTCTATTCAAACTACCAGGTTCAAACAGATTGAAGATCTTCTTGAAAAAGTTTGTTCTGAAAATCCTATTGATCCAAATAAAACCAAAGGATGGATGAAAGCTTCAATCAAGCTTATTGATCCCAAAACGGTTATTAGAGAAAAACCTATGGTTTACTCTCTACAAGATAGAGAAGAATTTTCCAAACAAATCAAAGAATTACTTGATATGAGACTAATTATAGAATCAAAATCCCCTCATATGTCTCCTGCCTTTCTTGTCAATAAAGAAGCAGAGAAAAGAAGAGGAAAGAAGCGAATGGTTGTTAACTACAAAGCAATCAATGATGCAACTATTGGAGACTCACATAATCTCCCCAATATGCACGAACTCTTGACTCTTCTACGAGGAAAAAACATTTATTCAAGTTTCGACTGCAAGTCAGGTTTCTGGCAAGTTCTACTTGATGAAGAATCGCAGCTTCTCACTGCCTTCACATGTCCTGATGGACTCTTTCAATGGAAAGTACTACCCTTTGGGCTTAAACAAGCTCCTAGTATTTTTCAAAGACACATGCAGAATGCTCTTCGAGGCCTTGAAGGTTTCTGCACTGTATACGTTGATGACATCATGATCTTCAGCAAAAATGAACAAGAACACTATGTTCATGTCACACAGGTTCTCAGAACTATTTTAAAATATGGTATAATACTTTCAAAAAAGAAAGCTCATCTTTTCAAAACAAAAATCAATTTTTTAGGTTTAGAAATAAATGAAGGTACCCATTGTCCTCAAAAACATATTCTTGAACATTTACATGACTTTCCAAATGTTTTAGAAGACAAAAAGCAACTACAAAGATTTCTTGGTGTTTTAACTTATGCTGAAACATATATTGAAAAACTTGCAGCCATGAGAAAACCTTTACAGGCAAAATTAAAAAAAGATGTCATTTGGAATTGGTCAAATGCTGATACAGACTACATCAAAAAGATAAAGAAAGTTTTAATCAATTTTCCAAAACTTTATCTTCCAAACATTGAAGACAGTTTAATTATTGAAACTGATGCTTCTGATGAATTTTGGGGAGGTGTTTTAAAAGCTAAAAACCCCAAAAACGAAGAACAAATTTGCAGGTACACCTCTGGCAGTTTCAAAGCAGCTGAGAAAAACTACCATAGCAATGAAAAAGAATTACTCGCTGTAAAAAGAGTTATTACAAAATTCTCTGTATATTTAACACCAGTAAATTTCCTGGTTCGTACAGATAATAAAAATTTTACTTATTTCCTCCGAACTAAGATTGCAGGAGATAACAAATTAGGCCGGCTAATACGTTGGCAAGAGTGGTTTTCACGATATACTTTCACTGTTGAACATCTCGCAGGAAACAAAAACGTACTGGCAGACTGCCTCACCCGTGACTTCAGGTATACCTTACATCATCCATGATCTCACTCGCTCCTCTCGAGCCCTATAAAAGGATATGATCCTCAAGACATATTTCCTCACAAAAACTTCACCTACAAAAAAGAGAGGGGGAGATTAGAGAAAAAAGTAAACAAAATTTGAGTTTACAAAAATGGAAGACCTCAACACTTTGAGGATGAAGAAACAAATGCTCCTCATAGAGCTATCTGCAATTGAGCAGAAAATCAACTTGTATGAACAAGTAACAACGGTCACCAATGTACCGGAAAGCGAAAGCTCAAAAACAAAGGCTATTCCAGTGCAAACGGCACCTGGTAAAGAATCAACAAATCCGTTGAAAGCTGATGCTTTGCTAAAAAGCATAATAAAGGAGACAGCTACTCCTCTTCCTGATGGAAAAACTAGCTTGTTGGTTGATACCAATCCTTGTACTGAAGGAATCAGTAAAATGACAACCTTGTCACCCATTAACAAATCTGTGCAGGAGTTTACACCAGATTACAAAAAAGCTCTTAACAAAGAAGCTGAAAGATTTTATGTAATCTACAAAGGACCTCATGCCGGTGTTCATACTGACTGGGGAATTACAGAAACATTCTGTAAAGTTGATAAAGTTACTTGCAAAAAATTCAGAAATGAAGCATCTGCAAGATTAAGCCTTGCCACTTATCAAGACGATACAAGCAAGACTAACCAACCACTTCTTCGACCAAAAATTCATAAAGTCAAAGAAGCTCACAGAGACCAAAGGTTTGACGTTCCAAATAACGCTCAACAAATGGTTAACTATCCTGAAATCTCTTTCGAAGACTTCAGAACAATCTGGAAGAAAGCAAGAGCTGCATGCCCAGAAGACCTTGTTCATGAAAAGTTTTTCACTACGGACAAGAAAACAAAAAGTCTGTTCAACTTCCTCGAAGGATCAGATGCAAAATTAGTCTACCAAGCCTTTCAAGCTGGACTAATCGACAATATCTACCCAAGTTGCAACCTTCAAGAACTCATTTTCTTCCCAAGCAACATGGTAGAATCCATTAAAAACTTTCGAAAGAAAGTACTTAAAGCAAAAGATAATCCGATCTACATCAGATGCATCTCTTCACTCCCAGAATGGATTCAAGAATCAACTCTTTCTCCATACCACTTTCTGGAAATTGGTCTTTCTAAAACCAATAGAGATATTGAACAATCTCAACCAATGGAAGACAAAGATCTACCTTTTACAGAGATTCTTCATCCCAATCGCATCAATGGTTTAAGAAGAATATCAGAAAAAATCATCGAGATTATCTCTGGTTCAAAAAAGAAGATTAATTATACCGACTCGCATTGTATAATTACAAGCTGGAGTTACAACAACACCAGCCAAGAAGATCTTCGTCAAGCCTCCAAGTTTGGCGAAAAATTCATGAACAATAGCATGGAAGTATCCAATGCTACACGCCAACACTTCTGCCGACATGCAGAACAACTTTTTGAAGAACATCTTTGTCACTTTTGCGAAAGCAAAGATTCGGAGACAATGGAGGGACCCCCCTCTGAAGATGACAAATCATCATCATCTTAAAGAAAGATGCTTCACGTGTCAAATGGCCCCAGCCACTCGAAATAATAATGCCCTTCTTCATTATTAGAAGCTTTCTAGCTGTCCACAATAATGTAATCTTTAGTGGATAAAAACGTCATGCCTGACATATTAGGCAAGGATCAGACCCTCTCAATGTATCTATAAATTGAGAGTTATGTTTTGTTTTAGGGACATCGCAAGAACGAGTGCAAGAAAAAACACTCTCTATCTAAAAATTTTCAGTTCAATGTCTAGTGAGTAATTCCTCCCTTAGAAGGGGAAAAATGTAAAATATTGTAAGAGTCTTCCCTTTTTGGGAACTCTGTTATCAATAAATCTTTGTTTTGTTATTTTTGAGTGTTCATACAATTTAGAGTGATGAAACTTGTAAGTGACAGAGTGTCAGGTCGACGATGATTAACAGTACCACAGGCACCATGCCAACAGGGAAAGCAACCACACAGACCAATGAACGACACAGGCTGGCTTGAATAGTTTCTATCTATGTAAGTATAACACTCACTACATCACAATTACACATTTATTGATACAAGAGTCTTCTTTTCACAATTTTTATATTTATTCCCTTCTTTGTTAAAACATAAATTCCGTACACATCCACACACCCAAACTGGTATCAGAGCCTTGATAAATATGGCATTACATTATAATAAAACACTTTACAGAGTAAAGTTTGAACATATTCATAATAAAGAGATTTCAATCTCTTTATTATGAATATGTTCAAACTTTACTCTGTAAAGTGTTTTATTATAATGTAATGCCATATTTATCAAGGCTCTGATACCAGTTTGGGTGTGTGGATGTGTACGGAATTTATGTTTTAACAAAGAAGGGAATAAATATAAAAATTGTGAAAAGAAGACTCTTGTATCAATAAATGTGTAATTGTGATGTAGTGAGTGTTATACTTACATAGATAGAAACTATTCAAGCCAGCCTGTGTCGTTCATTGGTCTGTGTGGTTGCTTTCCCTGTTGGCATGGTGCCTGTGGTACTGTTAATCATCGTCGACCTGACACTCTGTCACTTACAAGTTTCATCACTCTAAATTGTATGAACACTCAAAAATAACAAAACAAAGATTTATTGATAACAGAGTTCCCAAAAAGGGAAGACTCTTACAATATTTTACATTTTTCCCCTTCTAAGGGAGGAATTACTCACTAGACATTGAACTGAAAATTTTTAGATAGAGAGTGTTTTTTCTTGCACTCGTTCTTGCGATGTCCCTAAAACAAAACAATGTACTCTAAATTTTTTATATCCTTTAAAGTTAAGGAAGGCAGAAACATAAATAGAGTTTGGATTAGTAAGATTCATGATAAGGGAATCATCAATCTTCTGGAGGTTTACGCAAAAATGGTTAATCTCCTCCTCCCTGAAAAGCGAGGTATGTATGGGACTAGTCTGAGTCATCCGTTGTTGATTCGTATTCTTCAGTGTCTGATGAAGATTCTGTTTCAACATGATATATAAAAACATGTTGCGTACCATCATACTCTTCTTCAAGAGCTTCATAGCCTCCATTGTTAGCGGTTTGTAAAACCTTGACTTTGTCAGGGTATTTTTTTCTATTTGGACATTCGTTTGCGTAGTGTCCTTCTTCATTGCAGATCCAACACCTACATTTTTTCTTTCCTTGCGGACAAGAAGTAGTTTTCTTAGGTGTTTCTTTTGATGGTTTCTTGAAGTATTTTCCTGGTGAAAATTTTCTTCTTTTCTTTTTCCAAAAAGATTTGTATTTCTTTTTGTTTTTATGCTTTTTCTTAGTATAATTTTTCTTTCCAATATCAAAGTTTTTGAAATCAGAGAGAATGCTACAACAATCTTTGCTTATAGTTTTAAGCTTTTGTTGTTTATATCTGTCTTGACAGATTCTATCAATTTCTTCTTTTGCAATTTTTGTTGCGTAAGAAAGACTGGTTTGCTGGATTTCTCCAGTAGCTTCTTTTTTCCATCTGTCTGTACAGGTTTCTCCAATAATTGGAATTTTCATGAGATAAGCAGATATCCATTGCGCATATTCACTTCTCTGTGGAATATCATACAAATATGATTCATACATACATGTGTATTTGTCGAGAAGACTAATATCATGTAATTGGAGTTTAGTCATTGAAACTCTTGCTATGTCAACCTTCTTATTAATGGTGAAGTCTTTATTAGAAATATAATCAAGACCTAAGAAAGTAGTGTATATGACATTTATGAGATTATCAAAAAGATCTGAGCCATGTAGTTCTTCATTCCAATTATTGTTTCTTAGGAATTTCTGCACGATTCCATCAGTTTTGTGTTCTAAAAGTAGTAGAACATTTTTTGCTTTTTCAAATTCATCTGGATTTGTTTGTAAGATTAGTGAAATCTCAGTAACCCATTTTTCTACAACTCTTTCTCTGAGTTTTAAATCTTGGATACAATCAATATTGAGTACATTGATCGTATTGGGTCCTTGGCCACTATTTGGAATTCCATTGTGGACAGGCATTTTGAACTCGTATTTCTTTTTATTGCCTCTTCTTGTGGCTGTATAAGAAGATTCTGCTTCATCATCTTCCATATCTGAATATTCGAACTTAACAGTCTTTGTATTTGTTTTAAAATTATCTTCTTGTTCTGATTCAGTATCGGGTTCATTTATTTTAGTCATTCTAAAATATTGATCAAAAAGTTTGGGTTCTTTTTGATACAATTCTTCACATTCTTCAGTTTCTAAAGATAAAAGCTGAATAAGCTTTTGGTCAGTTTTATCATAATCTTCATATTGAAGGTTAAAGAAATATTTCTCGAGACGTTCAGAGATTGTTTCTTTCATTTTTATTCTTTCTTGAAAATGTTAATTTTCTGGGAATCTTTTGAGCTTCCTAAGTCAGGGTTTCCAACACTAGGATTGGGAGGTGAGTATTTCTTAAGACCTGAATATTTTCCAGGCTTGGTTTTTTGTTCTATGATGGAGATATTCTTGATGTGCTCAAGTATGTCTTTATTACATGGGCAAGAGTCAATCTTTTCAGATAACTCTTTAGTAATGTCTGCAATAATTTTTGCAGATGCTACTTCCAACTGGGTAATGGTTACGTATTTATTGAATGTTAAGTCCATGTTTATAATCAGCCCATCAATTTTTTCATTAAGGAGATTGATTGATCTATTTATCTCGGGTATCGAGGTGATTGATTTATTGAGCTCGGGTATCGAGGTCATCCTATTAGTTGTTTTAACTGATCATGTATATTAGTGATCTTAATGTTGGTTTCCTTAAGAGTGCCCTCAATATTTGCCTTTTTGGCGACTTCTTCAACAAATTGGTTGTTTTTTAAAGAGTTTTCTAAAAGAATTGAATGTTTGTCAATAGACTGGGTTAACTTGATAGTTAATTTATTTTGTCTTTCAATAACTTCGAAGAATTTTTCAAAATCTTTTTTATCAAGATTGTTTTTAACCATAAAGGCTAAATCGTTTTTAAATTGGTTAAAAGGTATTTTATTTTTTGAAATATCTGTAGAAATATCTCTTGAAATACCAAGATAATGGCTTATTTTTGAAGTTTTTAAAAGACATCTTGCAATGATTTGGTTGAGATTATTGCAATGATTTACGATTGTTTGAACACCAGCTTTACCAGAAGTAGAGAAAACGTATTCTTTCTTTTCAGTATTATCGTCAAGAGTTTTAATTTTGACTGTTTTACCTTTTTTATAGAAATGAGGAAAATCAATTTTATTATTCATTTATAATGTCAGTGATTTGTTTGATATTCTGGCGTAGACTATCAATTTTTAAAGACATGTTTCTTATTAGGTTATTATCTTTTCTCTCCGAGCTTTCTCCTATGTGGAGTGAATCCATAGAAATTCTTGGTCTAAGAGTTTCTCCTAGAGCTTTTTTATTTCTAGCTATATTTAAAACCCAAGAGTTTTCTTGAGGATTTATGTCGCAGAATTGTTTATCTTTGACATGGCCTATTTCTGAAAAGACATCATCAAGTTCGATGTACTCGTCTTTCTTATAGTCTATGCTATGGTGACTGTTGGTCAGGGCATATCCTATGAGATATGTTATGGTGAAAGGTTTATCACCTGGACTCATTAGGTCACTTCTTTCAAAGTGATGTATAAAAGATAAGGTTTTATCTATATTTGCAGATTTTAAATCCAGAGCAAACTTTGGATAGACTGAAAACATAAATTCCGTACACATCCACACACCCAAACTGGTATCAGAGCCTTGATAAATATGGCATTACATTATAATAAAACACTTTACAGAGTAAAGTTTGAACATATTCATAATAAAGAGATTGAAATCTCTCAACATAAAGAAATACTTTTCAATAATAAAAAAGACTTGGTGCATATAGATTTCAGAATTCTACAAGCACAAAATAAACATACTCACGAATATATACCAAACTTGGTTAATATACGTATGTATCTCCTGCATAAGCAAAAAGTACATCAAGAACATCTTGATAGAAATAAAAAATTAGTTTCAAAACTCAGAAAGTTTATTTTAACCTGTTAGCTTTTCTTAAAATGAATAATGAAATTTTCAACAACACTGAAGAAAATAATTCAGAAGAAAAACAAATCTTAACTTATGTTGAAGATGAAGACGGCTTTCATGCAAATCTTTTAATAAAACAAGACCTTCTCTCTAGAGTTAAGAAAATTGATTTAAAAATAAAGAAAGAAAACATTTTCAAAAATGTTCCTTCTAAACTTAGTATTCTAAATCCCCTTAAAAGGAAAAATGAAATTTTCTACTTTGTTAGTACTAAAGAAATGTCCGTAGACATAAAAGATACAATAGGAGCTGTCTTTCTACCCCTTTTAACTAAGGAGCAAATACATAATAACTTAAAAAGTATTCCAGTTGAGATTAGATCAAAAATTAGAATGGTCCATATCGGAGCTGTAAAAATTTTGTTAAAATCCCAATTCCAAGCAGGAATAAATTCTCCCATAAAAATGGCCTTAATTGACAACAGAATTACTGACAGACAGGACTGCATCTTAGGTGCTGCAAAGGGAAACCTTGCTTACCAAAAGTTTATGTTTTCAGTCTATCCAAAGTTTGCTCTGGATTTAAAATCTGCAAATATAGATAAAACCTTATCTTTTATACATCACTTTGAAAGAAGTGACCTAATGAGTCCAGGTGATAAACCTTTCACCATAACATATCTCATAGGATATGCCCTGACCAACAGTCACCATAGCATAGACTATAAGAAAGACGAGTACATCGAACTTGATGATGTCTTTTCAGAAATAGGCCATGTCAAAGATAAACAATTCTGCGACATAAATCCTCAAGAAAACTCTTGGGTTTTAAATATAGCTAGATCACTTCTTTCCTTTCATTGGTCTGTGTGGTTGCTTTCCCTGTTGGCATGGTGCCTGTGGTACTGTTAATCATCGTCGACCTGACACTCTGTCACTTACAAGTTTCATCACTCTAAATTGTATGAACACTCAAAAATAACAAAACAAAGATTTATTGATAACAGAGTTCCCAAAAAGGGAAGACTCTTACAATATTTTACATTTTTCCCCTTCTAAGGGAGGAATTACTCACTAGACATTGAACTGAAAATTTTTAGATAGATATGGCATTACATTATAACAAAGAAGGGAATAAATATAAAAATTGTGAAAAGAAGACTCTTGTATCAATAAATGTGTAATTGTGATGTAGTGAGTGTTATACTTACATAGATAGAAACTATTCAAGCCAGCCTGTGTCGTTCCCTGAAAAGCGAGGTATGTATGGGTGTGTGGATGTGTACGGAATTTATGTTTTAACAAAGAAGGGAATAAATATAAAAATTGTGAAAAGAAGACTCTTGTATCAATAAATGTGTAATTGTGATGTAGTGAGTGTTATACTTACATAGATAGAAACTATTCAAGCCAGCCTGTGTCGTTCATTGGTCTGTGTGGTTGCTTTCCCTGTTGGCATGGTGCCTGTGGTACTGTTAATCATCGTCGACCTGACACTCTGTCACTTACAAGTTTCATCACTCTAAATTGTATGAACACTCAAAAATAACAAAACAAAGATTTATTGATAACAGAGTTCCCAAAAAGGGAAGACTCTTACAATATTTTACATTTTTCCCCTTCTAAGGGAGGAATTACTCACTAGACATTGAACTGAAAATTTTTAGATAGAGAGTGTTTTTTCTTGCACTCGTTCTTCGTTTTTGGGGTTTTTAGCTTTTAAAACACCTCCCCAAAATTCATCAGAAGCATCAGTTTCAATAATTAAACTGTCTTCAATGTTTGGAAGATAAAGTTTTGGAAAATTGATTAAAACTTTCTTTATCTTTTTGATGTAGTCTGTATCAGCATTTGACCAATTCCAAATGACATCTTTTTTTAATTTTGCCTGTAAAGGTTTTCTCATGGCTGCAAGTTTTTCAATATATGTTTCAGCATAAGTTAAAACACCAAGAAATCTTTGTAGTTGCTTTTTGTCTTCTAAAACATTTGGAAAGTCATGTAAATGTTCAAGAATATGTTTTTGAGGACAATGGGTACCTTCATTTATTTCTAAACCTAAAAAATTGATTTTTGTTTTGAAAAGATGAGCTTTCTTTTTTGAAAGTATTATACCATATTTTAAAATAGTTCTGAGAACCTGTGTGACATGAACATAGTGTTCTTGTTCATTTTTGCTGAAGATCATGATGTCATCAACGTATACAGTGCAGAAACCTTCAAGGCCTCGAAGAGCATTCTGCATGTGTCTTTGAAAAATACTAGGAGCTTGTTTAAGCCCAAAGGGTAGTACTTTCCATTGAAAGAGTCCATCAGGACATGTGAAGGCAGTGAGAAGCTGCGATTCTTCATCAAGTAGAACTTGCCAGAAACCTGACTTGCAGTCGAAACTTGAATAAATGTTTTTTCCTCGTAGAAGAGTCAAGAGTTCGTGCATATTGGGGAGATTATGTGAGTCTCCAATAGTTGCATCATTGATTGCTTTGTAGTTAACAACCATTCGCTTCTTTCCTCTTCTTTTCTCTGCTTCTTTATTGACAAGAAAGGCAGGAGACATATGAGGGGATTTTGATTCTATAATTAGTCTCATATCAAGTAATTCTTTGATTTGTTTGGAAAATTCTTCTCTATCTTGTAGAGAGTAAACCATAGGTTTTTCTCTAATAACCGTTTTGGGATCAATAAGCTTGATTGAAGCTTTCATCCATCCTTTGGTTTTATTTGGATCAATAGGATTTTCAGAACAAACTTTTTCAAGAAGATCTTCAATCTGTTTGAACCTGGTAGTTTGAATAGAAATAATCCTTTCTTTATTAATCTCTTCATGAGTTATATTAGTACCTGGAATTTGTTTTTCTTTAGAACCTTTTTCTTGAGTTTCAAGAAAACCTGGTTTTCCTTTGCTATAGGCCTCTGTAACCTTTTTTATAATTACCATATCATTATTAAGATGAAAGGCAATTCTATCTATCCATTGTATGAATGGTCCATAGACTTGACAGAAGTTGTTACCAATTATGATATCAATTCCTGAATTTTGTTGGTAAATAGTGGGAACATTGAAATGTTCTCCTGAAAGTTCGAGATTAATATTTCTACAAACTTTATTAATTTTTATGGTTTCACCATTTGCAATAGTGGCACTAATTTCTTTGGGAGCGTTTTCCCAGAGTTCATCCGGAATGATGAATTTGCTTGCAAGACATAAAGATGCACCTGTGTCTACAAAACAATGTACTCTAAATTTTTTATATCCTTTAAAGTTAAGGAAGGCAGAAACATAAATAGAGTTTGGATTAGTAAGATTCATGATAAGGGAATCATCAATCTTCTGGAGGTTTACGCAAAAATGGTTAATCTCCTCCTCCCTGAAAAGCGAGGTATGTATGGGACTAGTCTGAGTCATCCGTTGTTGATTCGTATTCTTCAGTGTCTGATGAAGATTCTGTTTCAACATGATATATAAAAACATGTTGCGTACCATCATACTCTTCTTCAAGAGCTTCATAGCCTCCATTGTTAGCGGTTTGTAAAACCTTGACTTTGTCAGGGTATTTTTTTCTATTTGGACATTCGTTTGCGTAGTGTCCTTCTTCATTGCAGATCCAACACCTACATTTTTTCTTTCCTTGCGGACAAGAAGTAGTTTTCTTAGGTGTTTCTTTTGATGGTTTCTTGAAGTATTTTCCTGGTGAAAATTTTCTTCTTTTCTTTTTCCAAAAAGATTTGTATTTCTTTTTGTTTTTATGCTTTTTCTTAGTATAATTTTTCTTTCCAATATCAAAGTTTTTGAAATCAGAGAGAATGCTACAACAATCTTTGCTTATAGTTTTAAGCTTTTGTTGTTTATATCTGTCTTGACAGATTCTATCAATTTCTTCTTTTGCAATTTTTGTTGCGTAAGAAAGACTGGTTTGCTGGATTTCTCCAGTAGCTTCTTTTTTCCATCTGTCTGTACAGGTTTCTCCAATAATTGGAATTTTCATGAGATAAGCAGATATCCATTGCGCATATTCACTTCTCTGTGGAATATCATACAAATATGATTCATACATACATGTGTATTTGTCGAGAAGACTAATATCATGTAATTGGAGTTTAGTCATTGAAACTCTTGCTATGTCAACCTTCTTATTAATGGTGAAGTCTTTATTAGAAATATAATCAAGACCTAAGAAAGTAGTGTATATGACATTTATGAGATTATCAAAAAGATCTGAGCCATGTAGTTCTTCATTCCAATTATTGTTTCTTAGGAATTTCTGCACGATTCCATCAGTTTTGTGTTCTAAAAGTAGTAGAACATTTTTTGCTTTTTCAAATTCATCTGGATTTGTTTGTAAGATTAGTGAAATCTCAGTAACCCATTTTTCTACAACTCTTTCTCTGAGTTTTAAATCTTGGATACAATCAATATTGAGTACATTGATCGTATTGGGTCCTTGGCCACTATTTGGAATTCCATTGTGGACAGGCATTTTGAACTCGTATTTCTTTTTATTGCCTCTTCTTGTGGCTGTATAAGAAGATTCTGCTTCATCATCTTCCATATCTGAATATTCGAACTTAACAGTCTTTGTATTTGTTTTAAAATTATCTTCTTGTTCTGATTCAGTATCGGGTTCATTTATTTTAGTCATTCTAAAATATTGATCAAAAAGTTTGGGTTCTTTTTGATACAATTCTTCACATTCTTCAGTTTCTAAAGATAAAAGCTGAATAAGCTTTTGGTCAGTTTTATCATAATCTTCATATTGAAGGTTAAAGAAATATTTCTCGAGACGTTCAGAGATTGTTTCTTTCATTTTTATTCTTTCTTGAAAATGTTAATTTTCTGGGAATCTTTTGAGCTTCCTAAGTCAGGGTTTCCAACACTAGGATTGGGAGGTGAGTATTTCTTAAGACCTGAATATTTTCCAGGCTTGGTTTTTTGTTCTATGATGGAGATATTCTTGATGTGCTCAAGTATGTCTTTATTACATGGGCAAGAGTCAATCTTTTCAGATAACTCTTTAGTAATGTCTGCAATAATTTTTGCAGATGCTACTTCCAACTGGGTAATGGTTACGTATTTATTGAATGTTAAGTCCATGTTTATAATCAGCCCATCAATTTTTTCATTAAGGAGATTGATTGATCTATTTATCTCGGGTATCGAGGTGATTGATTTATTGAGCTCGGGTATCGAGGTCATCCTATTAGTTGTTTTAACTGATCATGTATATTAGTGATCTTAATGTTGGTTTCCTTAAGAGTGCCCTCAATATTTGCCTTTTTGGCGACTTCTTCAACAAATTGGTTGTTTTTTAAAGAGTTTTCTAAAAGAATTGAATGTTTGTCAATAGACTGGGTTAACTTGATAGTTAATTTATTTTGTCTTTCAATAACTTCGAAGAATTTTTCAAAATCTTTTTTATCAAGATTGTTTTTAACCATAAAATACTTACATAGATCACAATTACACATTTATTGATACAAGAGTCTTCTTTTCACAATTTTTATATTTATTCCCTTCTTTGTTAAAACATAAATTCCGTACACATCCACACACCCAAACTGGTATCAGAGCCTTGATAAATATGGCATTACATTATAATAAAACACTTTACAGAGTAAAGTTTGAACATATTCATAATAAAGAGATTGAAATCTCTCAACATAAAGAAATACTTTTCAATAATAAAAAAGACTTGGTGCATATAGATTTCAGAATTCTACAAGCACAAAATAAACATACTCACGAATATATACCAAACTTGGTTAATATACGTATGTATCTCCTGCATAAGCAAAAAGTACATCAAGAACATCTTGATAGAAATAAAAAATTAGTTTCAAAACTCAGAAAGTTTATTTTAACCTGTTAGCTTTTCTTAAAATGAATAATGAAATTTTCAACAACACTGAAGAAAATAATTCAGAAGAAAAACAAATCTTAACTTATGTTGAAGATGAAGACGGCTTTCATGCAAATCTTTTAATAAAACAAGACCTTCTCTCTAGAGTTAAGAAAATTGATTTAAAAATAAAGAAAGAAAACATTTTCAAAAATGTTCCTTCTAAACTTAGTATTCTAAATCCCCTTAAAAGGAAAAATGAAATTTTCTACTTTGTTAGTACTAAAGAAATGTCCGTAGACATAAAAGATACAATAGGAGCTGTCTTTCTACCCCTTTTAACTAAGGAGCAAATACATAATAACTTAAAAAGTATTCCAGTTGAGATTAGATCAAAAATTAGAATGGTCCATATCGGAGCTGTAAAAATTTTGTTAAAATCCCAATTCCAAGCAGGAATAAATTCTCCCATAAAAATGGCCTTAATTGACAACAGAATTACTGACAGACAGGACTGCATCTTAGGTGCTGCAAAGGGAAACCTTGCTTACCAAAAGTTTATGTTTTCAGTCTATCCAAAGTTTGCTCTGGATTTAAAATCTGCAAATATAGATAAAACCTTATCTTTTATACATCACTTTGAAAGAAGTGACCTAATGAGTCCAGGTGATAAACCTTTCACCATAACATATCTCATAGGATATGCCCTGACCAACAGTCACCATAGCATAGACTATAAGAAAGACGAGTACATCGAACTTGATGATGTCTTTTCAGAAATAGGCCATGTCAAAGATAAACAATTCTGCGACATAAATCCTCAAGAAAACTCTTGGGTTTTAAATATAGCTAGAAATAAAAAAGCTCTAGGAGAAACTCTTAGACCAAGAATTTCTATGGATTCACTCCACATAGGAGAAAGCTCGGAGAGAAAAGATAATAACCTAATAAGAAACATGTCTTTAAAAATTGATAGTCTACGCCAGAATATCAAACAAATCACTGACATTATAAATGAATAATAAAATTGATTTTCCTCATTTCTATAAAAAAGGTAAAACAGTCAAAATTAAAACTCTTGACGATAATACTGAAAAGAAAGAATACGTTTTCTCTACTTCTGGTAAAGCTGGTGTTCAAACAATCGTAAATCATTGCAATAATCTCAACCAAATCATTGCAAGATGTCTTTTAAAAACTTCAAAAATAAGCCATTATCTTGGTATTTCAAGAGATATTTCTACAGATATTTCAAAAAATAAAATACCTTTTAACCAATTTAAAAACGATTTAGCCTTTATGGTTAAAAACAATCTTGATAAAAAAGATTTTGAAAAATTCTTCGAAGTTATTGAAAGACAAAATAAATTAACTATCAAGTTAACCCAGTCTATTGACAAACATTCAATTCTTTTAGAAAACTCTTTAAAAAACAACCAATTTGTTGAAGAAGTCGCCAAAAAGGCAAATATTGAGGGCACTCTTAAGGAAACCAACATTAAGATCACTAATATACATGATCAGTTAAAACAACTAATAGGATGACCTCGATACCCGAGCTCAATAAATCAATCACCTCGATACCCGAGATAAATAGATCAATCAATCTCCTTAATGAAAAAATTGATGGGCTGATTATAAACATGGACTTAACATTCAATAAATACGTAACCATTACCCAGTTGGAAGTAGCATCTGCAAAAATTATTGCAGACATTACTAAAGAGTTATCTGAAAAGATTGACTCTTGCCCATGTAATAAAGACATACTTGAGCACATCAAGAATATCTCCATCATAGAACAAAAAACCAAGCCTGGAAAATATTCAGGTCTTAAGAAATACTCACCTCCCAATCCTAGTGTTGGAAACCCTGACTTAGGAAGCTCAAAAGATTCCCAGAAAATTAACATTTTCAAGAAAGAATAAAAATGAAAGAAACAATCTCTGAACGTCTCGAGAAATATTTCTTTAACCTTCAATATGAAGATTATGATAAAACTGACCAAAAGCTTATTCAGCTTTTATCTTTAGAAACTGAAGAATGTGAAGAATTGTATCAAAAAGAACCCAAACTTTTTGATCAATATTTTAGAATGACTAAAATAAATGAACCCGATACTGAATCAGAACAAGAAGATAATTTTAAAACAAATACAAAGACTGTTAAGTTCGAATATTCAGATATGGAAGATGATGAAGCAGAATCTTCTTATACAGCCACAAGAAGAGGCAATAAAAAGAAATACGAGTTCAAAATGCCTGTCCACAATGGAATTCCAAATAGTGGCCAAGGACCCAATACGATCAATGTACTCAATATTGATTGTATCCAAGATTTAAAACTCAGAGAAAGAGTTGTAGAAAAATGGGTTACTGAGATTTCACTAATCTTACAAACAAATCCAGATGAATTTGAAAAAGCAAAAAATGTTCTACTACTTTTAGAACACAAAACTGATGGAATCGTGCAGAAATTCCTAAGAAACAATAATTGGAATGAAGAACTACATGGCTCAGATCTTTTTGATAATCTCATAAATGTCATATACACTACTTTCTTAGGTCTTGATTATATTTCTAATAAAGACTTCACCATTAATAAGAAGGTTGACATAGCAAGAGTTTCAATGACTAAACTCCAATTACATGATATTAGTCTTCTCGACAAATACACATGTATGTATGAATCATATTTGTATGATATTCCACAGAGAAGTGAATATGCGCAATGGATATCTGCTTATCTCATGAAAATTCCAATTATTGGAGAAACCTGTACAGACAGATGGAAAAAAGAAGCTACTGGAGAAATCCAGCAAACCAGTCTTTCTTACGCAACAAAAATTGCAAAAGAAGAAATTGATAGAATCTGTCAAGACAGATATAAACAACAAAAGCTTAAAACTATAAGCAAAGATTGTTGTAGCATTCTCTCTGATTTCAAAAACTTTGATATTGGAAAGAAAAATTATACTAAGAAAAAGCATAAAAACAAAAAGAAATACAAATCTTTTTGGAAAAAGAAAAGAAGAAAATTTTCACCAGGAAAATACTTCAAGAAACCATCAAAAGAAACACCTAAGAAAACTACTTCTTGTCCGCAAGGAAAGAAAAAATGTAGGTGTTGGATCTGCAATGAAGAAGGACACTACGCAAACGAATGTCCAAATAGAAAAAAATACCCTGACAAAGTCAAGGTTTTACAAACCGCTAACAATGGAGGCTATGAAGCTCTTGAAGAAGAGTATGATGGTACGCAACATGTTTTTATATATCATGTTGAAACAGAATCTTCATCAGACACTGAAGAATACGAATCAACAACGGATGACTCAGACTAGTCCCATACATACCTCGCTTTTCAGGGAGGAGGAGATTAACCATTTTTGCGTAAACCTCCAGAAGATTGATGATTCCCTTATCATGAATCTTACTAATCCAAACTCTATTTATGTTTCTGCCTTCCTTAACTTTAAAGGATATAAAAAATTTAGAGTACATTGTTTTGTAGACACAGGTGCATCTTTATGTCTTGCAAGCAAATTCATCATTCCGGATGAACTCTGGGAAAACGCTCCCAAAGAAATTAGTGCCACTATTGCAAATGGTGAAACCATAAAAATTAATAAAGTTTGTAGAAATATTAATCTCGAACTTTCAGGAGAACATTTCAATGTTCCCACTATTTACCAACAAAATTCAGGAATTGATATCATAATTGGTAACAACTTCTGTCAAGTCTATGGACCATTCATACAATGGATAGATAGAATTGCCTTTCATCTTAATAATGATATGGTAATTATAAAAAAGGTTACAGAGGCCTATAGCAAAGGAAAACCAGGTTTTCTTGAAACTCAAGAAAAAGGTTCTAAAGAAAAACAAATTCCAGGTACTAATATAACTCATGAAGAGATTAATAAAGAAAGGATTATTTCTATTCAAACTACCAGGTTCAAACAGATTGAAGATCTTCTTGAAAAAGTTTGTTCTGAAAATCCTATTGATCCAAATAAAACCAAAGGATGGATGAAAGCTTCAATCAAGCTTATTGATCCCAAAACGGTTATTAGAGAAAAACCTATGGTTTACTCTCTACAAGATAGAGAAGAATTTTCCAAACAAATCAAAGAATTACTTGATATGAGACTAATTATAGAATCAAAATCCCCTCATATGTCTCCTGCCTTTCTTGTCAATAAAGAAGCAGAGAAAAGAAGAGGAAAGAAGCGAATGGTTGTTAACTACAAAGCAATCAATGATGCAACTATTGGAGACTCACATAATCTCCCCAATATGCACGAACTCTTGACTCTTCTACGAGGAAAAAACATTTATTCAAGTTTCGACTGCAAGTCAGGTTTCTGGCAAGTTCTACTTGATGAAGAATCGCAGCTTCTCACTGCCTTCACATGTCCTGATGGACTCTTTCAATGGAAAGTACTACCCTTTGGGCTTAAACAAGCTCCTAGTATTTTTCAAAGACACATGCAGAATGCTCTTCGAGGCCTTGAAGGTTTCTGCACTGTATACGTTGATGACATCATGATCTTCAGCAAAAATGAACAAGAACACTATGTTCATGTCACACAGGTTCTCAGAACTATTTTAAAATATGGTATAATACTTTCAAAAAAGAAAGCTCATCTTTTCAAAACAAAAATCAATTTTTTAGGTTTAGAAATAAATGAAGGTACCCATTGTCCTCAAAAACATATTCTTGAACATTTACATGACTTTCCAAATGTTTTAGAAGACAAAAAGCAACTACAAAGATTTCTTGGTGTTTTAACTTATGCTGAAACATATATTGAAAAACTTGCAGCCATGAGAAAACCTTTACAGGCAAAATTAAAAAAAGATGTCATTTGGAATTGGTCAAATGCTGATACAGACTACATCAAAAAGATAAAGAAAGTTTTAATCAATTTTCCAAAACTTTATCTTCCAAACATTGAAGACAGTTTAATTATTGAAACTGATGCTTCTGATGAATTTTGGGGAGGTGTTTTAAAAGCTAAAAACCCCAAAAACGAAGAACAAATTTGCAGGTACACCTCTGGCAGTTTCAAAGCAGCTGAGAAAAACTACCATAGCAATGAAAAAGAATTACTCGCTGTAAAAAGAGTTATTACAAAATTCTCTGTATATTTAACACCAGTAAATTTCCTGGTTCGTACAGATAATAAAAATTTTACTTATTTCCTCCGAACTAAGATTGCAGGAGATAACAAATTAGGCCGGCTAATACGTTGGCAAGAGTGGTTTTCACGATATACTTTCACTGTTGAACATCTCGCAGGAAACAAAAACGTACTGGCAGACTGCCTCACCCGTGACTTCAGGTATACCTTACATCATCCATGATCTCACTCGCTCCTCTCGAGCCCTATAAAAGGATATGATCCTCAAGACATATTTCCTCACAAAAACTTCACCTACAAAAAAGAGAGGGGGAGATTAGAGAAAAAAGTAAACAAAATTTGAGTTTACAAAAATGGAAGACCTCAACACTTTGAGGATGAAGAAACAAATGCTCCTCATAGAGCTATCTGCAATTGAGCAGAAAATCAACTTGTATGAACAAGTAACAACGGTCACCAATGTACCGGAAAGCGAAAGCTCAAAAACAAAGGCTATTCCAGTGCAAACGGCACCTGGTAAAGAATCAACAAATCCGTTGAAAGCTGATGCTTTGCTAAAAAGCATAATAAAGGAGACAGCTACTCCTCTTCCTGATGGAAAAACTAGCTTGTTGGTTGATACCAATCCTTGTACTGAAGGAATCAGTAAAATGACAACCTTGTCACCCATTAACAAATCTGTGCAGGAGTTTACACCAGATTACAAAAAAGCTCTTAACAAAGAAGCTGAAAGATTTTATGTAATCTACAAAGGACCTCATGCCGGTGTTCATACTGACTGGGGAATTACAGAAACATTCTGTAAAGTTGATAAAGTTACTTGCAAAAAATTCAGAAATGAAGCATCTGCAAGATTAAGCCTTGCCACTTATCAAGACGATACAAGCAAGACTAACCAACCACTTCTTCGACCAAAAATTCATAAAGTCAAAGAAGCTCACAGAGACCAAAGGTTTGACGTTCCAAATAACGCTCAACAAATGGTTAACTATCCTGAAATCTCTTTCGAAGACTTCAGAACAATCTGGAAGAAAGCAAGAGCTGCATGCCCAGAAGACCTTGTTCATGAAAAGTTTTTCACTACGGACAAGAAAACAAAAAGTCTGTTCAACTTCCTCGAAGGATCAGATGCAAAATTAGTCTACCAAGCCTTTCAAGCTGGACTAATCGACAATATCTACCCAAGTTGCAACCTTCAAGAACTCATTTTCTTCCCAAGCAACATGGTAGAATCCATTAAAAACTTTCGAAAGAAAGTACTTAAAGCAAAAGATAATCCGATCTACATCAGATGCATCTCTTCACTCCCAGAATGGATTCAAGAATCAACTCTTTCTCCATACCACTTTCTGGAAATTGGTCTTTCTAAAACCAATAGAGATATTGAACAATCTCAACCAATGGAAGACAAAGATCTACCTTTTACAGAGATTCTTCATCCCAATCGCATCAATGGTTTAAGAAGAATATCAGAAAAAATCATCGAGATTATCTCTGGTTCAAAAAAGAAGATTAATTATACCGACTCGCATTGTATAATTACAAGCTGGAGTTACAACAACACCAGCCAAGAAGATCTTCGTCAAGCCTCCAAGTTTGGCGAAAAATTCATGAACAATAGCATGGAAGTATCCAATGCTACACGCCAACACTTCTGCCGACATGCAGAACAACTTTTTGAAGAACATCTTTGTCACTTTTGCGAAAGCAAAGATTCGGAGACAATGGAGGGACCCCCCTCTGAAGATGACAAATCATCATCATCTTAAAGAAAGATGCTTCACGTGTCAAATGGCCCCAGCCACTCGAAATAATAATGCCCTTCTTCATTATTAGAAGCTTTCTAGCTGTCCACAATAATGTAATCTTTAGTGGATAAAAACGTCATGCCTGACATATTAGGCAAGGATCAGACCCTCTCAATGTATCTATAAATTGAGAGTTATGTTTTGTTTTAGGGACATCGCAAGAACGAGTGCAAGAAAAAACACTCTCTATCTAAAAATTTTCAGTTCAATGTCTAGTGAGTAATTCCTCCCTTAGAAGGGGAAAAATGTAAAATATTGTAAGAGTCTTCCCTTTTTGGGAACTCTGTTATCAATAAATCTTTGTTTTGTTATTTTTGAGTGTTCATACAATTTAGAGTGATGAAACTTGTAAGTGACAGAGTGTCAGGTCGACGATGATTAACAGTACCACAGGCACCATGCCAACAGGGAAAGCAACCACACAGACCAATGAACGACACAGGCTGGCTTGAATAGTTTCTATCTATGTAAGTATAACACTCACTACATCACAATTACACATTTATTGATACAAGAGTCTTCTTTTCACAATTTTTATATTTATTCCCTTCTTTGTTAAAACATAAATTCCGTACACATCCACACACCCAAACTGGTAACAGAGCTGTCCACAATAATGTAATCTTTAGTGGATAAAAACGTCATGCCTGACATATTAGGCAAGGATCAGACCCTCTCAATGTATCTATAAATTGAGAGTTATGTTTTGTTTTAGGGACATCGCAAGAACGAGTGCAAGAAAAAACACTCTCTATCTAAAAATTTTCAGTTCAATGTCTAGTGAGTAATTCCTCCCTTAGAAGGGGAAAAATGTAAAATATTGTAAGA
The DNA here is from genome assembly GCF_051521515.1 of Lactuca serriola. Lineage (NCBI taxonomy): Eukaryota > Viridiplantae > Streptophyta > Magnoliopsida > Asterales > Asteraceae > Lactuca > Lactuca serriola. Next base: position 304,358 of record NW_027629673.1, read on the forward strand.
GTCTTCCCTTTTTGGGAACTCTGTTATCAGTATCGAGGTCATCCTATTAGTTGTTTTAACTGATCATGTATATTAGTGATCTTAATGTTGGTTTCCTTAAGAGTGCCCTCAATATTTGCCTTTTTGGCGACTTCTTCAACAAATTGGTTGTTTTTTAAAGAGTTTTCTAAAAGAATTGAATGTTTGTCAATAGACTGGGTTAACTTGATAGTTAATTTATTTTGTCTTTCAATAACTTCGAAGAATTTTTCAAAATCTTTTTTATCAAGATTGTTTTTAACCATAAAGGCTAAATCGTTTTTAAATTGGTTAAAAGGTATTTTATTTTTTGAAATATCTGTAGAAATATCTCTTGAAATACCAAGATAATGGCTTATTTTTGAAGTTTTTAAAAGACATCTTGCAATGATTTACGATTGTTTGAACACCAGCTTTACCAGAAGTAGAGAAAACGTATTCTTTCTTTTCAGTATTATCGTCAAGAGTGCCCTCAATATGTTCAAACTTTACTCCGTACACATCCACACACCCAAACTGGTATCAGAGGCAATAAAAAGAATGCTACAACAATCTTTTGATGCAGTCCTGTCGATTAGTCCAGCTTGAAAGGCTTGGTAGACTAATTTTGCATCTGATCCTTCGAGGAAGTTGAACAGACTTTTTGTTTTCTTGTCCGTAGTGAAAAACTTTTCATGAACAAGGTCTTCTGGGCATGCAGCTCTTGCTTTCTTCCAGATTGTTCTGAAGTCTTCGAAAGAGATTTCAGGATAGTTAACCATTTGTTGAGCGTTATTTGGAACGTCAAACCTTTTTGGCGACTTCTTCAACAAATTGGTTGTTTTTTAAAGAGTTTTCTAAAAGAATTGAATGTTTGTCAATAGACTGGGTTAACTTGATAGTTAATTTATTTTGTCTTTCAATAACTTCGAAGAATTTTTCAAAATCTTTTTTATCAAGATTGTTTTTAACCATAAAGGCTAATATTGAGGGCACTCTTAAGGAAACCAACATTAAGATCACTAATATACATGATCAGTTAAAACAACTAATAGGATGACCTCGATACCCGAGCTCAATAAATCAATCACCTCGATACCCGAGATAAATAGATCAATCAATCTCCTTAATGAAAAAATTGATGGGCTGATTATAAACATGGACTTAACATTCAATAAATACGTAACCATTACCCAGTTGGAAGTAGCATCTGCAAAAATTATTGCAGACATTACTAAAGAGTTATCTGAAAAGATTGACTCTTGCCCATGTAATAAAGACATACTTGAGCACATCAAGAATATCTCCATCATAGAACAAAAAACCAAGCCTGGAAAATATTCAGGTCTTAAGAAATACTCACCTCCCAATCCTAGTGTTGGAAACCCTGACTTAGGAAGCTCAAAAGATTCCCAGAAAATTAACATTTTCAAGAAAGAATAAAAATGAAAGAAACAATCTCTGAACGTCTCGAGAAATATTTCTTTAACCTTCAATATGAAGATTATGATAAAACTGACCAAAAGCTTATTCAGCTTTTATCTTTAGAAACTGAAGAATGTGAAGAATTGTATCAAAAAGAACCCAAACTTTTTGATCAATATTTTAGAATGACTAAAATAAATGAACCCGATACTGAATCAGAACAAGAAGATAATTTTAAAACAAATACAAAGACTGTTAAGTTCGAATATTCAGATATGGAAGATGATGAAGCAGAATCTTCTTATACAGCCACAAGAAGAGGCAATAAAAAGAAATACGAGTTCAAAATGCCTGTCCACAATGGAATTCCAAATAGTGGCCAAGGACCCAATACGATCAATGTACTCAATATTGATTGTATCCAAGATTTAAAACTCAGAGAAAGAGTTGTAGAAAAATGGGTTACTGAGATTTCACTAATCTTACAAACAAATCCAGATGAATTTGAAAAAGCAAAAAATGTTCTACTACTTTTAGAACACAAAACTGATGGAATCGTGCAGAAATTCCTAAGAAACAATAATTGGAATGAAGAACTACATGGCTCAGATCTTTTTGATAATCTCATAAATGTCATATACACTACTTTCTTAGGTCTTGATTATATTTCTAATAAAGACTTCACCATTAATAAGAAGGTTGACATAGCAAGAGTTTCAATGACTAAACTCCAATTACATGATATTAGTCTTCTCGACAAATACACATGTATGTATGAATCATATTTGTATGATATTCCACAGAGAAGTGAATATGCGCAATGGATATCTGCTTATCTCATGAAAATTCCAATTATTGGAGAAACCTGTACAGACAGATGGAAAAAAGAAGCTACTGGAGAAATCCAGCAAACCAGTCTTTCTTACGCAACAAAAATTGCAAAAGAAGAAATTGATAGAATCTGTCAAGACAGATATAAACAACAAAAGCTTAAAACTATAAGCAAAGATTGTTGTAGCATTCTCTCTGATTTCAAAAACTTTGATATTGGAAAGAAAAATTATACTAAGAAAAAGCATAAAAACAAAAAGAAATACAAATCTTTTTGGAAAAAGAAAAGAAGAAAATTTTCACCAGGAAAATACTTCAAGAAACCATCAAAAGAAACACCTAAGAAAACTACTTCTTGTCCGCAAGGAAAGAAAAAATGTAGGTGTTGGATCTGCAATGAAGAAGGACACTACGCAAACGAATGTCCAAATAGAAAAAAATACCCTGACAAAGTCAAGGTTTTACAAACCGCTAACAATGGAGGCTATGAAGCTCTTGAAGAAGAGTATGATGGTACGCAACATGTTTTTATATATCATGTTGAAACAGAATCTTCATCAGACACTGAAGAATACGAATCAACAACGGATGACTCAGACTAGTCCCATACATACCTCGCTTTTCAGGGAGGAGGAGATTAACCATTTTTGCGTAAACCTCCAGAAGATTGATGATTCCCTTATCATGAATCTTACTAATCCAAACTCTATTTATGTTTCTGCCTTCCTTAACTTTAAAGGATATAAAAAATTTAGAGTACATTGTTTTGTAGACACAGGTGCATCTTTATGTCTTGCAAGCAAATTCATCATTCCGGATGAACTCTGGGAAAACGCTCCCAAAGAAATTAGTGCCACTATTGCAAATGGTGAAACCATAAAAATTAATAAAGTTTGTAGAAATATTAATCTCGAACTTTCAGGAGAACATTTCAATGTTCCCACTATTTACCAACAAAATTCAGGAATTGATATCATAATTGGTAACAACTTCTGTCAAGTCTATGGACCATTCATACAATGGATAGATAGAATTGCCTTTCATCTTAATAATGATATGGTAATTATAAAAAAGGTTACAGAGGCCTATAGCAAAGGAAAACCAGGTTTTCTTGAAACTCAAGAAAAAGGTTCTAAAGAAAAACAAATTCCAGGTACTAATATAACTCATGAAGAGATTAATAAAGAAAGGATTATTTCTATTCAAACTACCAGGTTCAAACAGATTGAAGATCTTCTTGAAAAAGTTTGTTCTGAAAATCCTATTGATCCAAATAAAACCAAAGGATGGATGAAAGCTTCAATCAAGCTTATTGATCCCAAAACGGTTATTAGAGAAAAACCTATGGTTTACTCTCTACAATATGCACGAACTCTTGACTCTTCTACGAGGAAAAAACATTTATTCAAGTTTCGACTGCAAGTCAGGTTTCTGGCAAGTTCTACTTGATGAAGAATCGCAGCTTCTCACTGCCTTCACATGTCCTGATGGACTCTTTCAATGGAAAGTACTACCCTTTGGGCTTAAACAAGCTCCTAGTATTTTTCAAAGACACATGCAGAATGCTCTTCGAGGCCTTGAAGGTTTCTGCACTGTATACGTTGATGACATCATGATCTTCAGCAAAAATGAACAAGAACACTATGTTCATGTCACACAGGTTCTCAGAACTATTTTAAAATATGGTATAATACTTTCAAAAAAGAAAGCTCATCTTTTCAAAACAAAAATCAATTTTTTAGGTTTAGAAATAAATGAAGGTACCCATTGTCCTCAAAAACATATTCTTGAACATTTACATGACTTTCCAAATGTTTTAGAAGACAAAAAGCAACTACAAAGATTTCTTGGTGTTTTAACTTATGCTGAAACATATATTGAAAAACTTGCAGCCATGAGAAAACCTTTACAGGCAAAATTAAAAAAAGATGTCATTTGGAATTGGTCAAATGCTGATACAGACTACATCAAAAAGATAAAGAAAGTTTTAATCAATTTTCCAAAACTTTATCTTCCAAACATTGAAGACAGTTTAATTATTGAAACTGATGCTTCTGATGAATTTTGGGGAGGTGTTTTAAAAGCTAAAAACCCCAAAAACGAAGAACAAATTTGCAGGTACACCTCTGGCAGTTTCAAAGCAGCTGAGAAAAACTACCATAGCAATGAAAAAGAATTACTCGCTGTAAAAAGAGTTATTACAAAATTCTCTGTATATTTAACACCAGTAAATTTCCTGGTTCGTACAGATAATAAAAATTTTACTTATTTCCTCCGAACTAAGATTGCAGGAGATAACAAATTAGGCCGGCTAATACGTTGGCAAGAGTGGTTTTCACGATATACTTTCACTGTTGAACATCTCGCAGGAAACAAAAACGTACTGGCAGACTGCCTCACCCGTGACTTCAGGTATACCTTACATCATCCATGATCTCACTCGCTCCTCTCGAGCCCTATAAAAGGATATGATCCTCAAGACATATTTCCTCACAAAAACTTCACCTACAAAAAAGAGAGGGGGAGATTAGAGAAAAAAGTAAACAAAATTTGAGTTTACAAAAATGGAAGACCTCAACACTTTGAGGATGAAGAAACAAATGCTCCTCATAGAGCTATCTGCAATTGAGCAGAAAATCAACTTGTATGAACAAGTAACAACGGTCACCAATGTACCGGAAAGCGAAAGCTCAAAAACAAAGGCTATTCCAGTGCAAACGGCACCTGGTAAAGAATCAACAAATCCGTTGAAAGCTGATGCTTTGCTAAAAAGCATAATAAAGGAGACAGCTACTCCTCTTCCTGATGGAAAAACTAGCTTGTTGGTTGATACCAATCCTTGTACTGAAGGAATCAGTAAAATGACAACCTTGTCACCCATTAACAAATCTGTGCAGGAGTTTACACCAGATTACAAAAAAGCTCTTAACAAAGAAGCTGAAAGATTTTATGTAATCTACAAAGGACCTCATGCCGGTGTTCATACTGACTGGGGAATTACAGAAACATTCTGTAAAGTTGATAAAGTTACTTGCAAAAAATTCAGAAATGAAGCATCTGCAAGATTAAGCCTTGCCACTTATCAAGACGATACAAGCAAGACTAACCAACCACTTCTTCGACCAAAAATTCATAAAGTCAAAGAAGCTCACAGAGACCAAAGGTTTGACGTTCCAAATAACGCTCAACAAATGGTTAACTATCCTGAAATCTCTTTCGAAGACTTCAGAACAATCTGGAAGAAAGCAAGAGCTGCATGCCCAGAAGACCTTGTTCATGAAAAGTTTTTCACTACGGACAAGAAAACAAAAAGTCTGTTCAACTTCCTCGAAGGATCAGATGCAAAATTAGTCTACCAAGCCTTTCAAGCTGGACTAATCGACAATATCTACCCAAGTTGCAACCTTCAAGAACTCATTTTCTTCCCAAGCAACATGGTAGAATCCATTAAAAACTTTCGAAAGAAAGTACTTAAAGCAAAAGATAATCCGATCTACATCAGATGCATCTCTTCACTCCCAGAATGGATTCAAGAATCAACTCTTTCTCCATACCACTTTCTGGAAATTGGTCTTTCTAAAACCAATAGAGATATTGAACAATCTCAACCAATGGAAGACAAAGATCTACCTTTTACAGAGATTCTTCATCCCAATCGCATCAATGGTTTAAGAAGAATATCAGAAAAAATCATCGAGATTATCTCTGGTTCAAAAAAGAAGATTAATTATACCGACTCGCATTGTATAATTACAAGCTGGAGTTACAACAACACCAGCCAAGAAGATCTTCGTCAAGCCTCCAAGTTTGGCGAAAAATTCATGAACAATAGCATGGAAGTATCCAATGCTACACGCCAACACTTCTGCCGACATGCAGAACAACTTTTTGAAGAACATCTTTGTCACTTTTGCGAAAGCAAAGATTCGGAGACAATGGAGGGACCCCCCTCTGAAGATGACAAATCATCATCATCTTAAAGAAAGATGCTTCACGTGTCAAATGGCCCCAGCCACTCGAAATAATAATGCCCTTCTTCATTATTAGAAGCTTTCTAGCTGTCCACAATAATGTAATCTTTAGTGGATAAAAACGTCATGCCTGACATATTAGGCAAGGATCAGACCCTCTCAATGTATCTATAAATTGAGAGTTATGTTTTGTTTTAGGGGGATCGCAAGAACGAGTGCAAGAAAAAACACTCTCTATCTAAAAATTTTCAGTTCAATGTCTAGTGAGTAATTCCTCCCTTAGAAGGGGAAAAATGTAAAATATTGTAAGAGTCTTCCCTTTTTGGGAACTCTGTTATCAATAAATCTTTGTTTTGTTATTTTTGAGTGTTCATACAATTTAGAGTGATGAAACTTGTAAGTGACAGAGTGTCAGGTCGACGATGATTAACAGTACCACAGGCACCATGCCAACAGGGAAAGCAACCACACAGACCAATGAACGACACAGGCTGGCTTGAATAGTTTCTATCTATGTAAGTATAACACTCACTACATCACAATTACACATTTATTGATACAAGAGTCTTCTTTTCACAATTTTTATATTTATTCCCTTCTTTGTTAAAACATAAATTCCGTACACATCCACACACCCAAACTGGTATCAGAGCCTTGATAAATATGGCATTACATTATAATAAAACACTTTACAGAGTAAAGTTTGAACATATTCATAATAAAGAGATTGAAATCTCTCAACATAAAGAAATACTTTTCAATAATAAAAAAGACTTGGTGCATATAGATTTCAGAATTCTACAAGCACAAAATAAACATACTCACGAATATATACCAAACTTGGTTAATATACGTATGTATCTCCTGCATAAGCAAAAAGTACATCAAGAACATCTTGATAGAAATAAAAAATTAGTTTCAAAACTCAGAAAGTTTATTTTAACCTGTTAGCTTTTCTTAAAATGAATAATGAAATTTTCAACAACACTGAAGAAAATAATTCAGAAGAAAAACAAATCTTAACTTATGTTGAAGATGAAGACGGCTTTCATGCAAATCTTTTAATAAAACAAGACCTTCTCTCTAGAGTTAAGAAAATTGATTTAAAAATAAAGAAAGAAAACATTTTCAAAAATGTTCCTTCTAAACTTAGTATTCTAAATCCCCTTAAAAGGAAAAATGAAATTTTCTACTTTGTTAGTACTAAAGAAATGTCCGTAGACATAAAAGATACAATAGGAGCTGTCTTTCTACCCCTTTTAACTAAGGAGCAAATACATAATAACTTAAAAAGTATTCCAGTTGAGATTAGATCAAAAATTAGAATGGTCCATATCGGAGCTGTAAAAATTTTGTTAAAATCCCAATTCCAAGCAGGAATAAATTCTCCCATAAAAATGGCCTTAATTGACAACAGAATTACTGACAGACAGGACTGCATCTTAGGTGCTGCAAAGGGAAACCTTGCTTACCAAAAGTTTATGTTTTCAGTCTATCCAAAGTTTGCTCTGGATTTAAAATCTGCAAATATAGATAAAACCTTATCTTTTATACATCACTTTGAAAGAAGTGACCTAATGAGTCCAGGTGATAAACCTTTCACCATAACATATCTCATAGGATATGCCCTGACCAACAGTCACCATAGCATAGACTATAAGAAAGACGAGTACATCGAACTTGATGATGTCTTTTCAGAAATAGGCCATGTCAAAGATAAACAATTCTGCGACATAAATCCTCAAGAAAACTCTTGGGTTTTAAATATAGCTAGAAATAAAAAAGCTCTAGGAGAAACTCTTAGACCAAGAATTTCTATGGATTCACTCCACATAGGAGAAAGCTCGGAGAGAAAAGATAATAACCTAATAAGAAACATGTCTTTAAAAATTGATAGTCTACGCCAGAATATCAAACAAATCACTGACATTATAAATGAATAATAAAATTGATTTTCCTCATTTCTATAAAAAAGGTAAAACAGTCAAAATTAAAACTCTTGACGATAATACTGAAAAGAAAGAATACGTTTTCTCTACTTCTGGTAAAGCTGGTGTTCAAACAATCGTAAATCATTGCAATAATCTCAACCAAATCATTGCAAGATGTCTTTTAAAAACTTCAAAAATAAGCCATTATCTTGGTATTTCAAGAGATATTTCTACAGATATTTCAAAAAATAAAATACCTTTTAACCAATTTAAAAACGATTTAGCCTTTATGGTTAAAAACAATCTTGATAAAAAAGATTTTGAAAAATTCTTCGAAGTTATTGAAAGACAAAATAAATTAACTATCAAGTTAACCCAGTCTATTGACAAACATTCAATTCTTTTAGAAAACTCTTTAAAAAACAACCAATTTGTTGAAGAAGTCGCCAAAAAGGCAAATATTGAGGGCACTCTTAAGGAAACCAACATTAAGATCACTAATATACATGATCAGTTAAAACAACTAATAGGATGACCTCGATACCCGAGCTCAATAAATCAATCACCTCGATACCCGAGATAAATAGATCAATCAATCTCCTTAATGAAAAAATTGATGGGCTGATTATAAACATGGACTTAACATTCAATAAATACGTAACCATTACCCAGTTGGAAGTAGCATCTGCAAAAATTATTGCAGACATTACTAAAGAGTTATCTGAAAAGATTGACTCTTGCCCATGTAATAAAGACATACTTGAGCACATCAAGAATATCTCCATCATAGAACAAAAAACCAAGCCTGGAAAATATTCAGGTCTTAAGAAATACTCACCTCCCAATCCTAGTGTTGGAAACCCTGACTTAGGAAGCTCAAAAGATTCCCAGAAAATTAACATTTTCAAGAAAGAATAAAAATGAAAGAAACAATCTCTGAACGTCTCGAGAAATATTTCTTTAACCTTCAATATGAAGATTATGATAAAACTGACCAAAAGCTTATTCAGCTTTTATCTTTAGAAACTGAAGAATGTGAAGAATTGTATCAAAAAGAACCCAAACTTTTTGATCAATATTTTAGAATGACTAAAATAAATGAACCCGATACTGAATCAGAACAAGAAGATAATTTTAAAACAAATACAAAGACTGTTAAGTTCGAATATTCAGATATGGAAGATGATGAAGCAGAATCTTCTTATACAGCCACAAGAAGAGGCAATAAAAAGAAATACGAGTTCAAAATGCCTGTCCACAATGGAATTCCAAATAGTGGCCAAGGACCCAATACGATCAATGTACTCAATATTGATTGTATCCAAGATTTAAAACTCAGAGAAAGAGTTGTAGAAAAATGGGTTACTGAGATTTCACTAATCTTACAAACAAATCCAGATGAATTTGAAAAAGCAAAAAATGTTCTACTACTTTTAGAACACAAAACTGATGGAATCGTGCAGAAATTCCTAAGAAACAATAATTGGAATGAAGAACTACATGGCTCAGATCTTTTTGATAATCTCATAAATGTCATATACACTACTTTCTTAGGTCTTGATTATATTTCTAATAAAGACTTCACCATTAATAAGAAGGTTGACATAGCAAGAGTTTCAATGACTAAACTCCAATTACATGATATTAGTCTTCTCGACAAATACACATGTATGTATGAATCATATTTGTATGATATTCCACAGAGAAGTGAATATGCGCAATGGATATCTGCTTATCTCATGAAAATTCCAATTATTGGAGAAACCTGTACAGACAGATGGAAAAAAGAAGCTACTGGAGAAATCCAGCAAACCAGTCTTTCTTACGCAACAAAAATTGCAAAAGAAGAAATTGATAGAATCTGTCAAGACAGATATAAACAACAAAAGCTTAAAACTATAAGCAAAGATTGTTGTAGCATTCTCTCTGATTTCAAAAACTTTGATATTGGAAAGAAAAATTATACTAAGAAAAAGCATAAAAACAAAAAGAAATACAAATCTTTTTGGAAAAAGAAAAGAAGAAAATTTTCACCAGGAAAATACTTCAAGAAACCATCAAAAGAAACACCTAAGAAAACTACTTCTTGTCCGCAAGGAAAGAAAAAATGTAGGTGTTGGATCTGCAATGAAGAAGGACACTACGCAAACGAATGTCCAAATAGAAAAAAATACCCTGACAAAGTCAAGGTTTTACAAACCGCTAACAATGGAGGCTATGAAGCTCTTGAAGAAGAGTATGATGGTACGCAACATGTTTTTATATATCATGTTGAAACAGAATCTTCATCAGACACTGAAGAATACGAATCAACAACGGATGACTCAGACTAGTCCCATACATACCTCGCTTTTCAGGGAGGAGGAGATTAACCATTTTTGCGTAAACCTCCAGAAGATTGATGATTCCCTTATCATGAATCTTACTAATCCAAACTCTATTTATGTTTCTGCCTTCCTTAACTTTAAAGGATATAAAAAATTTAGAGTACATTGTTTTGTAGACACAGGTGCATCTTTATGTCTTGCAAGCAAATTCATCATTCCGGATGAACTCTGGGAAAACGCTCCCAAAGAAATTAGTGCCACTATTGCAAATGGTGAAACCATAAAAATTAATAAAGTTTGTAGAAATATTAATCTCGAACTTTCAGGAGAACATTTCAATGTTCCCACTATTTACCAACAAAATTCAGGAATTGATATCATAATTGGTAACAACTTCTGTCAAGTCTATGGACCATTCATACAATGGATAGATAGAATTGCCTTTCATCTTAATAATGATATGGTAATTATAAAAAAGGTTACAGAGGCCTATAGCAAAGGAAAACCAGGTTTTCTTGAAACTCAAGAAAAAGGTTCTAAAGAAAAACAAATTCCAGGTACTAATATAACTCATGAAGAGATTAATAAAGAAAGGATTATTTCTATTCAAACTACCAGGTTCAAACAGATTGAAGATCTTCTTGAAAAAGTTTGTTCTGAAAATCCTATTGATCCAAATAAAACCAAAGGATGGATGAAAGCTTCAATCAAGCTTATTGATCCCAAAACGGTTATTAGAGAAAAACCTATGGTTTACTCTCTACAAGATAGAGAAGAATTTTCCAAACAAATCAAAGAATTACTTGATATGAGACTAATTATAGAATCAAAATCCCCTCATATGTCTCCTGCCTTTCTTGTCAATAAAGAAGCAGAGAAAAGAAGAGGAAAGAAGCGAATGGTTGTTAACTACAAAGCAATCAATGATGCAACTATTGGAGACTCACATAATCTCCCCAATATGCACGAACTCTTGACTCTTCTACGAGGAAAAAACATTTATTCAAGTTTCGACTGCAAGTCAGGTTTCTGGCAAGTTCTACTTGATGAAGAATCGCAGCTTCTCACTGCCTTCACATGTCCTGATGGACTCTTTCAATGGAAAGTACTACCCTTTGGGCTTAAACAAGCTCCTAGTATTTTTCAAAGACACATGCAGAATGCTCTTCGAGGCCTTGAAGGTTTCTGCACTGTATACGTTGATGACATCATGATCTTCAGCAAAAATGAACAAGAACACTATGTTCATGTCACACAGGTTCTCAGAACTATTTTAAAATATGGTATAATACTTTCAAAAAAGAAAGCTCATCTTTTCAAAACAAAAATCAATTTTTTAGGTTTAGAAATAAATGAAGGTACCCATTGTCCTCAAAAACATATTCTTGAACATTTACATGACTTTCCAAATGTTTTAGAAGACAAAAAGCAACTACAAAGATTTCTTGGTGTTTTAACTTATGCTGAAACATATATTGAAAAACTTGCAGCCATGAGAAAACCTTTACAGGCAAAATTAAAAAAAGATGTCATTTGGAATTGGTCAAATGCTGATACAGACTACATCAAAAAGATAAAGAAAGTTTTAATCAATTTTCCAAAACTTTATCTTCCAAACATTGAAGACAGTTTAATTATTGAAACTGATGCTTCTGATGAATTTTGGGGAGGTGTTTTAAAAGCTAAAAACCCCAAAAACGAAGAACAAATTTGCAGGTACACCTCTGGCAGTTTCAAAGCAGCTGAGAAAAACTACCATAGCAATGAAAAAGAATTACTCGCTGTAAAAAGAGTTATTACAAAATTCTCTGTATATTTAACACCAGTAAATTTCCTGGTTCGTACAGATAATAAAAATTTTACTTATTTCCTCCGAACTAAGATTGCAGGAGATAACAAATTAGGCCGGCTAATACGTTGGCAAGAGTGGTTTTCACGATATACTTTCACTGTTGAACATCTCGCAGGAAACAAAAACGTACTGGCAGACTGCCTCACCCGTGACTTCAGGTATACCTTACATCATCCATGATCTCACTCGCTCCTCTCGAGCCCTATAAAAGGATATGATCCTCAAGACATATTTCCTCACAAAAACTTCACCTACAAAAAAGAGAGGGGGAGATTAGAGAAAAAAGTAAACAAAATTTGAGTTTACAAAAATGGAAGACCTCAACACTTTGAGGATGAAGAAACAAATGCTCCTCATAGAGCTATCTGCAATTGAGCAGAAAATCAACTTGTATGAACAAGTAACAACGGTCACCAATGTACCGGAAAGCGAAAGCTCAAAAACAAAGGCTATTCCAGTGCAAACGGCACCTGGTAAAGAATCAACAAATCCGTTGAAAGCTGATGCTTTGCTAAAAAGCATAATAAAGGAGACAGCTACTCCTCTTCCTGATGGAAAAACTAGCTTGTTGGTTGATACCAATCCTTGTACTGAAGGAATCAGTAAAATGACAACCTTGTCACCCATTAACAAATCTGTGCAGGAGTTTAC